>NC_091952.1:229856820-230156820 GCF_031021105.1 Erythrolamprus reginae
ACACGTGGCTCAAGTCCATCTGCTTTATTTTACCTGTCCACTTTGGGTGGCTCACAGGGTACAATATAAAACAGGGAATACAAAATAAATCTAATTAATTAAAAAACCACGTGAGCTAAAAACGCAGTATGTTAAAATCAATCAAACAATACATCACATTTATTGGCTAGGGGGGTCTAGATCTAATTGCCCCAAATCTGGTGACATGTGAGTCTTGAGACTCTTGTGAAAGGAGAGGAGGGTAGGGGCAGTGTGAATCTCTGGGGGGAGCTGATTCAAGAGGGACGGGGCCCCAACAGAGAAGGCTCTTCCCCTAGGCCCCACCAAATGACATTGTCTGGTTGACGGGAGCTGAAGAAGGCCGCTGGGATTCATACGGCAGAAGGCGGTCCCCTAAGTCAGGGATGGGCAGCAGGCAGGAGGAGGTGGAACACAGTTCCACCAGCGGAAATGAAGTTGTGTGCCCAGTTCCAGCTGATTATCCCCCCTCCCATCTTCCTCCTCCTCCTCGGAAAGTGGCAGGGAGACCAGCACCAGCAGGAGTTGCAGGGGGCCCATTTCCTCCCCCCTCTTTTCTCAACAGCTGATTGGCACCCATTCTCCTAGCTACCCAGCCTGAGACAGGGGAGATCCAGGAAGGAGAGCGCGGGAAACGCGAAGCAAATTGTCACCCCAGAGAATGACACTGGTGAGGTTGTAAGTCGAGGACTTAACAGTTCACTTGAACAATGATGATCGTTCAAGCCACTCCCACCTGGTCACATGGCTGACAAGCCATTCCTACCCAGTCACATGACCATCAAGCCACACCCACAAAATAAGCCACACCCACAGTGTGGCAGTAAAAATTTTGGCTGCCCGTTATTGCCCTAAGTATATACCATGATGTACAGGACCCCAGGAGCAACTAATTTAAACATCTACTGTTACCTAACAACTAATGAATTCGACAACACTGAAATAAAAATCAACATCAAACAATGGAACCTTGATCTTAAAAAAGAAATTAAAGATGAAGAATGGCAACTCATATGGAGTAGAAACTTTAAACTAACTATAGCTACATCTTATAAGGAAAACTTAATTAAAATGTTCTATAGATGGCATATCACCCCAATAAAATTAGCTGAACTAAATAATAAATTATCACCCTACTGCTGGAAATGCCACCAAGAACAAGGTACTTACTTCCATCTATGGTGGCAATGTAAAAAATCACAGATTTACTGGAGTAAAATTGGATTCTGGATAGAGGAAATGTTAAATTTGAAAACTGATAAAACCCGGAATGCTTTCTTTTAGGTATTTTAAGACAAAATCTTCCCAATAATCAAGTTCATTTAATTATCTATATATCCACAGCAGCCAGATTAATTTTCGCACAATGGTGGAAAAATGAAGATATACCCCAAGATGACTTAATAATAGGGAGAATTAAATATTGTGCAGAGATGATCAAGTTAACTATGGCAGTTAGAAACGATACTAAGTCCTCGTTTAACAATTGTTTGGACCCTTTCTACTGTTGGCTAAAGAAAAAAGAACAACTAGTACATACCATGATGCATCTTTGCATAGGTGTGGCTTGTGAATTAGAGTGGCTAAGAGATATTGTGTGGCTAGAAGACATTGTGGTTTGGTGTGGCTTAGCATGGTTTGTGGTGGCTGAAGAATATTGTGACTGAAGACTTGTAGCTGAGTATAGTAACTGAGAATAGTAGATAGAGATACAGTATGTATTACGTATAGTATCTTCTAAAGAAATAGCTACAGTGTAAATAGTATATTTTCTTAAGAAACTCAGCAGTACTTGTCTTCAATGATCTTCAAGGCTACGGTTCCTGGTCTGAGGCAGACTGGATAGCTGCTTTAGCTACCTGTGTGGGCTAGCATCTGCAAAACGCTACTCCAACAGGAGTTTGTACTTCTAGATTCCCAGAGAGCATTGGGTTGGAAAAAGCTGTCTTAGAATATGTTCTGTCGGGCTCTCTGGTAGAATCCTCCCAAAAATTCACAGGTACAAATTTCAGACACACACACGTTTGAAAATTCAAAACAATGTTCTTTATAATGAAAATTCACTTAAACTAAGCCCTCTTTTGGTATAGCAAAGAGCACTCGTCTCCAAACAAACTGGTAATTGGTACCAGTCCCTTATCAGTTCTGTGATACTTAGCTTGCAGCTGTGAGGCAATTCACAGTCCTTCTTCTTTCACAAAGTGAAACACACTTTGCTCTGGTTTAGTTTCAAAGCAGGGAAAAATCAGCACACAAAAAGTCAAAGTCCATAAAACAGTCACGAAACACAACGATCAGATAATCCTCCACAATGGCCAAACCCACAGGCTGCTATTTATAGCAGCCTCACTAATTACCACAGCCCCACCCAACCACAGGTGGCCTCATTTTCTTTGATAATAATCTCTCAGTTGTTGTTGCCTATGCATACGTGGCTGTATCATTAAATCTTGTTCTGAATCCAAGGAGGAGCTAAATAATTGATCTCCTTCTGAGCTGTCTGCCACACTCTCCTCCTCCCTGTCACTCATATCTTCTTGGTCAGAGGAGCCTTCATCAGCAGATTCCACCGGGGGCAAAACAGGCCTGCAGCATGTGGATGTCTCCCCCACATCCACAGTCCTTGGGGCAGGAGCTGGGCCAGAGCTAACCATAACAGAATATCAGTTATAAGACTGTCCCAGCAGGGAGCTATTATCAAACAAGTGCTTAACATGCAGGAGATATGCACATAATGGCAATGGGAGAAAGAGTGAGATACAAACAACGTAGCATCCCTTGGCATGAATATTGCAATAAGCTTCAATTCCACAGGGCAAGTGGTGTAGAATATGAGGCAGTTGTCCAGTTTACTGCAGAAGCTGGGTATGAATTTTAGGCCTGGTTTGGACAAAGAGAAGATCTTGAGAAGAGAGGGAGTGACTGATGCTGTCCTCACTAATGGAGGTGAAAGGCATTTATATTCAGAACCACGTGTAACAGTCACCTCTATCTAATAAATTGGTAATTTTCAGGTGCCACTTTCTGCAAAACCGTTTAATTCAGCCAGCTGCCTGATAGTCTGTAATAGTAATAGTGTCACCATTTAAATGTGGCATTGCTATTTTAATGTTCCTTGCTGCTGGTATTCTTTACCAGGCATTTAATTTTATTTATCGGTTGACATGCTACTGCTATCATCAAGATGTTGTCTTCCCTTGTTTTCCTATTACGTTGCATAATATTTGGTTGGCTGCTGATGCTGGAAGCCATTGGTAAAATGATAACTTAGTAATATTTCTTAAATGGGGTTTAAAATTCATTTGTGGGGAAATTATGCAAAATGGGCTGTGTAGCAGCATTATGTGTTCTGAAAATGATCTTGAAAAGTGGTTCATTTATCTATTATCCCATTTTTATTATGGTGGTACCACTACCTAAGAACGCCTTTACTTACGAACATTTCTAGATAAGAACCAGGTGTTCAAGATTTTTTTGCCTCTTCTCAAGAACCATTTTCCACTTACAAACCGAAGCCTCTGAAAGTAACCTGAAAAGGCAGGGAGAAGCCTCTGTGGGGTCTCTCTAGGAATCTCCTGGGAGGAAACAGGGCCAGAAAAGGTGAACCTCCTTGGGGCCTCTCTAGGAATCATCTGGGGGGAAACAGACCCTCCACCCTCCCTATGGTTTCCCCAATTGCACACATTATTTGCTTTTACATTGATTCCTATGGAAAAAATTGCTTCTTCTTAGAAACTTTTCTACTTAAGAACCTGGTCACGGAACGAATTAAGTTCATAAGTGTTGTGGTTAGCTCTGGCCCTGCTCCTGCCCCAAGGACTGTGGATGTGGGGGAGACATTCACATGCTGCAGGCCTGTTTTGCCCCCGGTGGAATCTGCTGATGAAGACTCCTCTGACCAAGAAGTGACAGAGAGGAGGAGAGTGGGGCAGACAGCTCAGAAGGCGATCAATTATCTAGCTCCTCCTCGGATTCAGAACAAGAGTTAATGATACAGCCA
This sequence comes from Erythrolamprus reginae, assembly GCF_031021105.1. Classification (NCBI taxonomy): domain Eukaryota; kingdom Metazoa; phylum Chordata; class Lepidosauria; order Squamata; family Dipsadidae; genus Erythrolamprus; species Erythrolamprus reginae. The sequence continues at coordinate 229,860,839 of NC_091952.1, forward strand.
CGCATGCAGAGAGCGATGCATAGGCAAAAACAACTGAGAGATTATTATCAAAGAAAATGAGGCCACCTGTGGTTGGGTGGGCCTGTGGTAATAAGTGAGGCTGCTATAAATAGCAGCCTGTGGGTTTGGCCATTGTGGAGGATTATCCGATCGTTGTGTTTCCTGACTGCTTTACTGACTGACTTTTTGTGTGCTGATTTTTCCCCGCTTTGAAACTAAACCAGGGCAAAGTGTGTTTCACTTTGTGAAAGAAGAAGGACTGTGAATTGCCTCACAGCTGCAAGCTAAGTATCACAGGACTGATAAGGGACTTGTACAAATTACCAGTTTGTTTGGAGATGAGTGCTCTTGGCTATACCAAAAGAGGGCTTAGGTTAAGTGAATTTTCATTATAAAGAACATTGTTTTGAATTTTCAAATGTGTGTGTGTCTGAAATTTGTACCTGTGACTTTTTGGGAGGATTCTACCAGAGAGCCCAACAGAACAATAAGTAGAGGTACCACTGTACTTTATTACAAGTAACCTAGTCCTGCAAACATACCATATTTTTCAGAGTATAAGACACACCTCTCCTCCCCTAAAAGAGGGTGGAAATGTCAGTGTGTCTTATACACTGAATACAACCATTTTGGCTGTCCTGAAGCCATGCCCCCTGCATCCCGTTTTTGGACAGAGGGAGCCTACAGAGAGCTCCTGGGGATTGGGGGAAGGCAAAAATGCCTCAATTTTTGTGAAAAAATGGGCAAAACCCAACCCATTTTTCATAAAAAACGGAGGCATTTTTTGGAGGCACCCACAAGTTCTCTGCAGGCTACCTAGACCTTTTCCCCACCCAATTTTTGGAAAAAATGCCCCCTTTTTCACAAACATTTTTGGGGCCATTTTTGCCATCCCCCAGCACCCAGGATCTCCCTGCAGGCTTCCAGACCCTTTGCCCAACCATTTTTGACCCCCCCCCCAAAAAAGGGTGAAAACCGGCTCATTTTTTGCAAAAATGGGATAATTATTGCCTTCTAATTACTCCACCTAGTATGACTGGAGGAGGAATCCTGAGAGTTGAAGTCCACAAGTCTTAAAACTGTCAAGTTGGAAGTTTGTAAAAAGTGTACATGGTTGTAAAAAATATTCTACTACACTGGTATTTTATTAAATAATATATAATTACAACATTTGGTTCAGAATAGTTTTTTCCTTGTTTTCCACCTCTAAAATCTAGGTGCATCTTATACTCTGAAAAATACGGTAATACTCCTGCTTTCTCTTTAGTCCTACAAAGTGGGACTGGCCCAAAGTCACCCAGTTTTTCATACCTAAAGTGGGAATAAAACTCACAGGCTCCTGGTATCTAGGCCAGCACTTTAACCCCTACACCAAATTGGCAATGACTCAGAATCATTATACAAATATAAACTGAAACACCCAGCAGACTAAAAATGTCATTGGATCTAATAAATAGATAATGTTCATCACATTAATTCTCAGGTATGAGCTCAAAATTTCATGGTTGGGTATTTTATTCTGTTATTTGCAATTTATATGACTGTAAAGCTCCTCACTGTTTTTCTTTGGGTATTAAACATAGATTTCAAATAATGGCCTTATCGACTGCAAAATTAGAGGGAGGTTAAATGCAGCACATCTGGAAGATACTATGCTGGAAAAGTCTTCATTAACACATATAATTTGCGTGCCACACAAACAAAATCCTGTTTGTCTTTATTGCTCTTGGGTTGCTGTTTTTTTAAAAAAAACATCGGATTAAATACATTTTATTTTAAAATGTTTCCCTCTGCTCTTGACTTTGTATAAATATATTATAATGAGTCATGCCATTATGTTACGGATAATGAAGAAAGTGATTCTTCTTTAGATAATAGATGTTAATGGATGGCAGAACTGAGATGCCAACAAACTGCACATTCTATAGTTGCCTCCCCCAAACTCACTCCTCCTCCAGAAAATCTCAGTGAAGGCAAAACTGGCTGGGTAATTCTGTAAGATGAAATTCACAGATCTAGAACAGTGTTTCCCAACCTTGGCAACTTGAAGATATCTGGACTTCAACTCCCAGAATTCCCCAGCCAGCCTTCGCTGGCTGGGGAATTCTGGGAGTTGAAGTCCAGATATCTTCAAGTTGCCAAGGCTGGGAAACACTGATCTAGAAGACGTCAGGTGCGGGTATGCTAATCAGTGAAGCAAAAAAATCTTACTACCACACTGGGTGTGGCTTATTTTGTGGGCGTGGCTTGCTGACCATGTGACCAGGTGGGAGTGGCTTAATAGTCATGTGACTGGCTTAAAGATGGCCAATTTGACATCACTCATGTCAAGGGTTTGGGTTAAGGTTAGGGTGCCTGACCTCTCCCTGCCTCAAAGAGATACAATCTCCCTATCTATTTACTATTACTGACCATCCAAAATATACTATTTAATTCTAGGTATATATGCCATATGTATACATACATATTTCACACACGCACACAAAAATATACATTATCTACTGTTCTGTCGGGCTCTCTGGTAGAATCCTCCCAAAAAGTCACAGGTACAAATTTCAGACACACACACGTTTGAAAATTCAAAACAATGTTCTTTATAATGAAAATTCACTTAAACCAAGCCCTCTTTTGGTATAGCAAAGAGCACTCGTCTCCAAACAAACTGGTAATTTGTACAAGTCCTTTATGAGTTCTGTGATACTTAGCTTGCAGCTGTGAGGCAATTCACAGTCCTTCTTTCACAAATTGAAACACACTTTGCCCTGGTTTAGTTTCAAAGTGGGGGAAAAATCAGCACACAAAAGGTCAAAGTCAGTAAAGCAGTCAGGAAACACAATGATCAGATAATCCTCCACAATGGCCAAACCCACAGGCTGCTATTTATAGCAGCCTCACTAATTACCACAGCCCCACCCAACCACAGGTGGCCTCATTTTCTTTGATAATAATCTCTCAGTTGTTGTTGCCTATGCGTCGCTCTCCGCATGCGTGGCTGTATCATTAACTCTTGTTCTGAATCCAAGGAGGAGCTAGATAATTGATCTCCTTCTGAGCTGTCTGCCACACTCTCCTCCTCCCTGTCACTCATATCTTCTTGGTCAGAGGAGCCTTCATCAGCAGATTCCACCGGGGGCAAAACAGGCCTGCAGCATGTGGATGTCTCCCCCATATCCACAGTCCTTGGGGCAGGAGCTGGGCCAGAGCTAAGCACAACATCTACTTTATAAATTGTATATGTATGTACACACATATGCACGCACAGCTAAAATTATACACGTTCAACCTCATTTACTGCGACAGAAAAAAATATACCTAGAGCCCAGATAGGGCTGCAACTGGTGCATCAGGCGAACCTGGGCAAATGCCCTCCTTGCCACAGCCCATACAATATACTCATATGATCAGGAGCACCGTGGATGTTTGAAGGTTATGCCTGTACGCTGCATATGTAGTGCAGGTTTCATGCATGCTTATGAAGATTGCTAAAAAAAAAAAACCCTCTAGTTGATCCACAGCTTTTTATCTAAGGATATTGTTTAACTATCCTTCCCCTTGTGCATAAGCAAGATGGCCAATGATAAGGAAAGAAGGGAATTGAGACCCAACAGCATCTGGGAACTCAAGTTTGAGCTAGGAGGAGCATGGTTCTTCTTGTGAGAGGTGTTTAACTGCGACAGTTTTCAGAAATGAAGTCTCTGAATTCATGTCTGAAAACTAGATTTACAACCCTTTGGATAAGACTCAAATCTCAAATACCTAACTGTTCTGCCGGCCTGTCCCAACCACCCGTAATTACAGGGTAATTAGTCCAAAAAGACACACACTACACGATAGAAGGAAAACCGAAAGTCTTTATCAATAGAAAAGCAGAAAAAACTCCCTTTTTAAATGTCAAAGGGATTTTCTGGTACACACAAGGCACAGGTTAAATGCAATCCAATTTCTCACCCAGTAACTGGGAAATTGAGTCCAATTCCAAAGTCCAGAAATTCCACACACAGTCTTGAATAGGGAAACAACAAACCACAAACTTGACAAAACTATGAATCAGATAAACTTCCACGAGGCTAAACCAGCATGCTGCTCTTTTTATCTGTAGCACTAATTATAGCAGCCCCACCCAACCACAGGTGGCCTCACTTATCTCCTGTAATAATCCTTCAGTTGTTCTCTCCTATGCATCACTCTACGCATGCGAAGTTCTTGTTCAGAATCCAGGGATGATAAGGATGATTGATCTCCTCCTGGGCTGTCTGCCAAACTCCCCTCTTCCCTATCACTCCCGCTTCCTTTGTCAGAGGAGACTTCGTTAGCAGATTCTATCGGGAGCAAAACAGGCCTGTGGCATGTGGATGTCTCCCCCACCTCCACATTCCTTGGGGCAGGAGCTGGACCAGAGCTAACCACAACACTAACAAAGCTGGGAATGGAATTTCCCTTAAGAATAATAATCAACTTGGAGAGGCCAATGCTTTATTGTCTCAGTCAATGCAATTTTTATACAGTATGATTCATAAAGTATTTTGGGGCAATTTGCCATAATCACTTAGTCAAGGTAGTAAGAAAGAAAAGAACAAAACAAATGTAATCCAATGCCATCTGCCATGAAAGATTGTGAAACTCAACATAAGAAACTTTGGGTTATTAATAAGGATCTTATATTTATTGATACAGGTGCTTGTATTTAACTAGATACAATGAATCATAACATTTTAAAATAATTTTGCAATAATAATTTGAATAATGACACATGAGACTGAACTATGATCCAGAGATTTGATGTTAATACATTTATTTGTTATTTATTTATTAGATTTCTATGCCGTTCTTTTCCTTGGACTCAGAGCAGCTCACAACAAAATGAAATACAAATACATTTCTAAAACCCCAATTAATTAAAATCAATCATCTGCATTCATTCTATCATACATATAAATTTATTCATCGGCCAGGGCTACATATTAAACTTCGTGGCCCCAGGCTTGCTGGCAAAGATGAGTTTTGAAGACCTTGCGGAAGGAAGGGAGGGTGGAGGCAGTATGAATCTCTGGAGGGAGTTGATTCCAAAGGACCGGGGCCGCCACAGAGAAGGCTCTTCCTCTAGGTCCCGCCAGATGCTATTGTCTGGCTGAAGGGACCTGGAGGTGGTCAATTCTGTAGGACCTGAGCGGCCGCTAGGATACATGAGACAGAAGACGGTCCCATAAGTAATCTGGTCCGATGCCATATAGGGCTTTATAGGTCATAACCCACACTTTGAATTGTGTTCGGAGCTCATAGAGTGCTGGAGAAACTTGGGCAAATCTTGGGAAGACCATGACTGCTCACATGGCTACATTTTGCACCACCTGAAGTCTCTGAACATCCTTCAAAGGCAGCCCCATGTAGAGTGCATTGCAGAAGTCGAACCTCGAGGTAGAAATTAAAAAGCTTATCATATACATCAATTATGTGAATAAAGATATAGCCAGGGATGGGTAGGGTTGATAAAAAAAATCATTTGCATAGAAGGAAGCTTGAAGTTGTTGATTTGTAATACTAGAAGTTATTGTTAATTAATTATTCATCTTATTAATTAATTATTCATGTTAATTATTAATTAATTAATATTAACTATTAATATAACATAATATAGGCAAGGGATTAGGGCACTGGTAAAGCTCCTATCATTTAAAAAAAAATATTATTTCTATAATTTTGTCCAGATTGTGATATTTCTTTTAAATTATGTATTCTTTTAAATATTCTAAGTCACGCACAGTGTTTTTGGTGGCCTTGAAAGCCAATAAATAGATTGCATAAAATAAATTTCATTGAAATAAATTTTAAAATGAAAAAGAAAAAAAACGCTTTTGCATCCATTTTGCCCATATTTGCATTGATATTTTTCTTGCTTCAGTCAAAATCATAAGAATTAAGGTTATATAGAATCGGTGGTGAAATTCAATTTTTTTAACTACGTTTATTACATTTTTTACTACATTTTTTTCTGTGGGCGTGGCTTAGTGGGTGTGGTGTGTCTTGGTGGGCGTGACAGGGAAAGATATGGCAAAATCTGGCATAGGACCAAATTACTTGCGGGACCGCCTTCTGCCGTACGAATCCCAGCGTCCGGTTAGGTCCCACAGAGTTGGCCTTCTCCAGGTCCCATCAACTAGACAATGTTGTTTGGGGGGACCTTCTCTGTAAGGGCCCCAGCCCTCTGGAATCAACTCCCCCCGGAGATTTGCACTGCATTTCTATGCTGCCCCTCTCCAAAGACTTGGGGCGACTTACAACATATAAAAACAGCAAGTTACAATAAAAATCAATCCAATTAAATTAAAAATTACATAACTATTTTCAAATCCCTAGCTATATTAAAATCAATCGCACCCATTTGTACGAGAACCATACAATCATTTGTTGGCCAGAGGCCAAGATCTAATCGGCCCAAGCCTGGTGACATAAATGAATCTTAAGACTCTTATGAAAGGCAAGGAGGGTGGGGGAAGTGCGAATCTCCGGGGGGGGGGGGAGATGATTGCAGAGGGCCGGCCCCCCCACATAGAGGGCTCTTCCCCTAGATCCTACCAAGTGACATTGTCTAGTTCAGGGGTCCCCAACCACTGGGCCGCGGACCAGTACCAGGCCGCGGGGCATGTTGCACCGGGCCGCGGAGTTAGCAGCTGCTGTGGAGCCGGCAAGTGCCAAGTGTTGATCCAGGACCTGCTAGCTGGCTCCACAACACTGACACTCATCGGGATAAGGTGCGGGGTTGAGCTGGGACCCGCTGTATGTCCGGGATTCTAGTACTATGCGCGGGACAAGCAGTGGGTTTTGGCTACACCCCACACTCGCCCACCAAACTTTGGGCAACTACATTACATGTCACTTGTCCCTGTGATGTGTAAAGTAGCAGCTGCATTACAGTCACAGGGACAAGTGGAGAGAAGCAGAACCATGCTTAATCCCGCCCCCAACCACACCCCTTTGTGCCCCCACCATGCCATAGAAAAATTGTCTTGCTGAAACTGGTCCCTGGTGGAAAAAAGGTTGGGGACCACTGGTCTAGTTGACGGGACCTGGAAAAGGCCGACTCTGTCGGACCTAATTGGCCGCTGGGATTTGTGCGGTAGAAGGCGGTCCCTTAAGTAATCTGGTCCGGTGCCATGTAGGGCTTTATAGGTCATCACCTACACTTTGAATTGTGTCCAGAAACCAATCGGCAGCCAATGCAGACCGTGGAGTGTTGGAGAGATGTGGACATGTCTGGGCAGCCCATAACCACTCGCACAGCTGCGTTCTGCACAATTTGCCATTGTAAGTTAGTAACACAGTTACTAGAAACTGGCTTCTCCATTGATTTTGCTTGTCAGAAGGTTTAAGAATGATCCCATGATCCCGGGAAACTACAAACGTCATAAATATAAATATGAAATAGAGCCAGGATAGTGCTGTGGTTAGAGTGCAACACTGCAGGCTACATCAGCTAACTGCTAACTGTAGTTCAGTGGTTCAAATCTCACCACCGGCTCAAGGTTGACTCAGCCTTTCCTCCTTCCGAGTGGGTAAAATGAGGACCCGGATTGTTGGGGGCAATATGATGATTTGGTAAACCACTTAGAGAAGGCTGTAAAAACACTATGAAGTGGTATATAAATGCTATTGCTATAAATATGGGTCCGTTGCCAAGCATCCAAATTTTGATCACGTGACCATGTTTATGCTGCAATGTATGGGAAATGGTCATAAACCACTTTTTTTCAATGCTATTGTAACTTTGAACGGTCACTAAATGAACTGTGTTAAGTGAAGGACCACCTGTACACAGAGGTGGGCTGCTAAGGTGGAACACTAACGTGTGCTCACCTCTGTGGCTATGAGTGCTAGTGGAGTCCAGCGCAATTATGCTACTGCACCTAATCGTGCTGAAACACAGGCACACCTGTGTCTCCGTGTGCGATTTTGCTACCTGCACAGGTGAAGGAGAATAATAGCGTTGGACTCCACTAGCACTCAGTGTTCTGCCGGCGTGTTTCAACCACCCGTAATTACAGGGTAATTAGTCCAGGAAGAAACACACCACACGATAAAAGGAAAACCCAAAACTTTTTATAAACAGAAAAACAGAAACAGCTCCCTTTTTAAATGTCAAAGGGATTTTCTGGTACACATAAGGCACAGGTTAAATGCAATCCAATTGCTCACCCAATAACTGGGAAATTGAGTCCAATTCTAAAGTCCAGAGAGTCCACACACAATGTTGAAAAGCACAAAAATCACAAATCTTGACAAAACAATGAATCAGATAAACTGCCATGAGGCTAAAACACCAGGCTGCACTTTTATGTAGCACTAATTACAGCAGCCCCCCCCCCCAACCACAGGTGGCCTCATTTTCTCTTGTAATAATCCTTCAGTTGTTGTCTCCTATGCATCACTCTACGCATGCGTGGATGTGTCATTAATTCTTGTTCAGAATCCAGGGATGATACAGATGATTGATCTCCTCCTGGGATGTCTGCCAAACTCCCCTCTTCCCTGTCACTCATGCTTCCTTGGTCAGAGGAGGCTTCATCGGCAGATTCCATCAGGAGCAAAACAGGCCTGCGGCATGTGGATGTTTCCTCCACATCCACCTCCACATTCCTTGGGGCAGGAGCTGGGCCAGAGCTAACCACAACAACTCAGAGCCACAGGGACGAGCACACGTCACCGTTACACCTTAGCAGCCCACCTCTGCCTGTATACATATAATTAGTGGAAGTGTGATTTATGGAAACATACTCTCATTTTTTAAAAGAGTAATGTCCTTTAATTTCTTTTTTTTTTAGTGCCAATCTTTGCTATAATTCCAGGCATAAGGTAAACATATGGTCAAATTTAAGGCAGATAAAAATATTCTGGAAGATAATTAGATGGTTTGCAGTCTATAGCAAGCTCATTTTCTCCCAGGTTTTTGCCATAGCAACAACGTGAAGTTTCCTCAACCCTAGTTTAACCTAATATAATCCCTGATCCTAGAATGAGGCATATGTGACTTGTGTGCATACAATATGCTGAACCATAAACTAGGACAATGAGCCGTTTGTTACAGTGACTAAGGCCCTGGTCTAGAAACCAGGAGATTATGTAGTCTGAAACCCACATTTTTTTACTACCGGTTCTGTGGGTGAGGCTTGGTGGGCGTGGCTTGGTGGGCGTGGCAGGGGCGTGGCAGGGGCGTGGCAGGGGGAGTGGCACGGATCCTGAAAAATCTCCATTCCCACTCCACTCCAGGTGAAGGATAGTGTAAAATCCCCATTTCCTCCTCATTCCTGGAAGGAGGATAGTGCAAATTCTCCATTCCCACCTTACGCAAAGTTTCTACTACCAGTTCTCCAGAACCTTCTGATTTTCACACCTGTTCTGGACCCATCTTAGTCCTGAGAGTTATTGGGATGAAGCCGTGAAGACCTAACTTTTCCAGCCGGCCTGGAACTAGGAATGACTGTTCGTATGCATAGTTTTTTAGAGTATTATACTTTATTGTGTTGTTATTGTTGTTATATTTTATAGTTTCCGTATTTTATAAGAATAGAATAGAATCTTTTTATTGACCAAGTGTGATTGGACACACAAGGAATTTGTCTTGGTGCACATGCTCTCAGCGTACATAAAAGGAAAAGATACATTTGTCAAGAATCATGTGGTACAACACTTAATCATTGCCATAGGGGTCAAATAAGCAATGAAGAAACAATCAATATTAATAAAAATCTTAGGATACAAGCAACAAGTTACAGTCATACAGTCCTAAGTGGGAGGAAATGGGTGATAGGAATGATGAGAAAAACTAGTAGAAATAGAAGTGCAGATTTAGTAAAAAGTCTGAGAGTATTGAGGGAATTATTTGTTTAGTAGAGTGATGGCGTTCGGGAAAAACCCTGTTCTTGTGTCTAGTGCTCTGTAGCGACGTTTTGAGGGTAAGAGTTGAAACAGTTTGTGTCCAGGATGTGAGGGTGAGTAAATATTTTCACTGCCCTCTTTTTGACTTGTGCAGTATACAGGTCCTCAGTGGAAAGGCAGGTTGGCAGTAATTGTTTTTTCTGCAGTTCTGATTATCCTCTGACTACTGTTAGCTGCCCTGAGGGAGAGGGCAGCATACAAGTATGAATGAATGAATGAATGAATGAATGAATGAATGAATGAATGAATGAATGAATGAATGATGCCAATTACTCCCTCTTAGTTCTTGGAAGTAGAAATAGTATTAAATATAATTTATATTTATTAATAATTATAATTCGAGAACAACTATTAAAGATGGTGTGACTATTATTTTGGGACTTTAGTTTGAACAATTCTACCTTTTTTTAGGTGAATAAAAACACATGCTACTATGGGTTCCTTCTTAAACCCCAAGAACCTCACTCCACCTCAGTTCAATTGTCCTCAAAATTGTTTTGAAATGCAAAATGTTATTTGACACAATTTTGTTGAATAAAGGTGTTGGCACTTACTAATATGATTATCCTTTTGGATTTAGTAATATGCCCAGGAGATGAATCTTATTTTTTAATGTTCATGTTATTGAAGTGATATGCTTTGAAATGTTTCTACTTTTTCTCCAGAACCTCAAACATTTTCTTAATACTGTAAAGGAAGTAACCAATGAGATTTCTAGATGAAGCCTTTTCCTCTTCTAACAATGGTTGAACGATAGAACAACTCGTTTGGCCTTAGTGCTCAAGGTCAAATTGGCTATAAATTAATCCAGAAATAGTTGGAGGGTTGGAGGATTTTTCCACATGTTTAAAAACACATGTTACTGAGTCATAATTCTGGTATATACCTAGATACTGTTCTGCCAGGCTCTCAAGGATACAAATTTCAGACACACACACGTTTGAAAATTCAAAACAATGTTCTTTATCACAAAATAAACTAAGCACTTTTTTTGTATTGCAAAGAGCACTCTTCCCAAAACAACCAGGTAGTCTGTACAATTTCCCTTAAGCAGTCATTAAATACTTAGCTAGCAGCTGTGAAGAAACTTCACACCCCTTCTTCTTCCAACGAAGGGAGACACACACACACGCTGCTCTGCTTTGGTTTCAAAGGCGTGAAAAAGCAACAAAGTCCAGCACACAAGATTCCTGACAAAACTGCAACAGATATTCTTCACAATGGCCAAACCCACATGCTGCTATTTATAGCAGCAGCCCTAATTACTGGAGCCCCACCCAAACACAGGTGGCCTCCCTTATTTCCTGTAATATGTTCTTACTTGGTCTCTTCTACGCATAATTCTGCGCTTGCGTGGGTCCAAAATGTCATCATCTGAAGCTATAGAAGATAAGGAAGATTGACTGCCTTGACTGTGTGCCAAGGCCTCCTCTGCCGAGTCACTCCCACCTTCTTCTTTGTCCAAGGAAACTAAACTCTGATCTGATTCTGTCGGCAATAACACAGGCCTGTGACATGTTGAATTTTCCCCTGCATCCACCTCCCCATTCCCTGGGGCAGGAGCTGGGCCAGAGCCAACCACAACAGATACTTAATAGGTTCGGTACAAATATGGAACTTGTAGTTCTTAAAAGGATGGCTAACAAAATTTTCAGCTATTGGCATCAATTCCAATTTGGACCAGTTAATAGAGTATACTGCTATTTTAGTAATGGCATCTCAACACTGAAATAATAGTGTGATATTTAAAAATAAACAAAAGAATGTTGTCTGCAAATAAAACCTGTTTATGTTCAACTGAATTATGTACTATTTTGTAGTTCTCCGAAGAAAGTTTGTTTATTTTGAATATATGGTTTAAACATAAATCTATTTAAACGCACATCTGAAAAAGGAATAAATATGTTTCATGATTTTGGTGTCTTGGTTTGCATTTTATATGATACAGTTCTACAGAGGAATCATTGAGTGTGTCATCTGCACCTCTATAACTGTCTGGTTTGGTGCTGCAACCCAACAGGATCGACACAGACTTCAGAGGATAATCAGAACTGCAGAAAAAACAATTGCTGCCAACCTGCCTTCCATTGAGGACCTGTATACTGCACGAGTCAAAAAGAGGGCGGGGAAAATATTTACTGACCCCTCACATCCTGGACACAAATTGTTTCAACTCCTACCCTCAAAACGTCGCTACAGAGCACTGCACACCAAGACAACTAGACACAAGAACAGTTTTTCCCCGAACGCCATCACTCTATTAAACAAATAATTCCCTCAACACTGTCAGACTTTCTACTAAATCTGCACTTCTATTCTACTAGTTTTTCTCATCATTCCTTTCACCCATTTCCTCCCATGTTGACTGTATGACTGTAACTTGTTGCTTATATCCTAAGATTTTTATTAATATTGCTTCTTCATTGCTTATTTGACCCCTATGACAATCATTAAGTGTTGTACCATATGATTCTTGACAAATGTATATTTTATTTTATGTACGCTGAGAGCATGTGCACCAAGACAAATTCCTTGTGTGTCCAATCACACTTGGCCAATAAAAATTAAATTCTATTCTATTCTATATGCAGATGATACCATGATGTTGGCTGAGCACATGTATGATTTTTAGTGAATGTTATATAGATTGCATAATGCAACAAGGACAAATGTCTTTGACAGGGAAAATAGAACTAACATTTGCAAGTGTAACGTAAATGATGAAATGAATTTGTTTACTTTTATTTATGTATTTATTTATTTATTTATTTGTCACACAAAGATAGTATTGTAGAATATTTAATCAAGATGGGAACATTGATGGAGAAATTTTAAGACTTGATAGAGAGATAGCATGCAGTCCGTTGGGAGAAAAGATTATTGAAAGAAATGAAAATTCCTGCATATTAAAAAAATGTTCCTGACCACTATTATGTGGAGGTGAAAGTAACAAAAAAAAATGGAAATGTGATACTTCAGAACCATGTTTAGTAAAACAAGAAAAGATGCAGTACAAAATAAATGAATGCTGAATGAATATGGACTGAATATAAAAAGGAGGTACCAGTCTGAAAATGGTGCGTTGAAATGGATTAGCCATTGTTCTGCCGGGCTCTCTGGTAGGAGCCTCCCGAAAATTCAAGAGTACAAATTTCAGACACACACAAGTTTGAAAATACAAAACAATGTTCTTTATCCCAAAAGTCAAAATAAACTAAGCACTCTTTTTATATTGCAAGAGCATTCATCCCAAAACAACTGGGTAGTCTGTACAATTAACCTTAAGCAGTCATTAAGCACTTAACTAGCAGCTATGAAGAAACTTCACACCCCTTCTTCTTCCAACAAAGTGAGACACACACACACACACACACACACACACACTGCTCTGCAAAGTCCAGAAACCAGCAACCCAGGATTCCTGACGAACTGCAATCAGATACTTTTTCACAATGGCCAAACCCACACACTGCTATTTATAGCAGCAGCCCTAATTACTGGAACCCCACCCAACCACAGGTGGCCTCATTTTCTCTTGTAATAATCCTTTAGTTGTTGTCTCCTATGCATCACTCTATGCATGTGTGGATGTGTCATTAATTCTTGTTCAGAATCCAAAGATGATATATATGATTGATCTCCTCCTGGGCTGTCTGCCAAACTCCCCTCTTCCCTGTCACTCATGCTGCCTTGGTCAGAGCAGGCTTCATCGGCAGATTCCATCAGGAGCAAAACAGGCCTGCGGCATGTGGATGTCTCCCCCACATCCACCTGCACATTCCTTGGGGCAGGAGCTGGGCCAGAGCTAACCACAGCAGCCATGTAGTGAATAAATGAATACATTGGACTCTGGATCTTCAGGCCTGCCACGTTTAGTGCTGTGAGAAACTGGGAGAGGTGATTGCATGGAGCTGGGGAGTCAAGGCCACTCTGATCTGGATTTGGAAGGGTGTGACTGGAAAGCATCTCCAGTTGGGACGGTGCTTTGATTGGACCCTGTGATGGACATAGGGGTACTGGGGCAAGAACATGAACTTTCATTTGGGCTGGAAGCTTTCAATTTGGGTTTTCCTACATGTGCTAATATGACGTCAAAATGGAATTTTGAGATAACTCAAGCTTCAGAGTTTTTTCATTGGGAGTGTTACTTGGATAATAGACTTTGGAGGATAATCAGAACTGCAGAAAAAACAATTACTGCCAACCTGTCTTCCATTGAGGATCTGTATACTGCACAAGTCAAAAAGAGGGCGGGGAAAATATTTACTGACCCCTCGCATCCTGGACACAAACTGTTTCAATTTCTACCCTCAAAACATCACTACAGAGCACTGTGCACCAAGACAACTAGACATAAGAACAATTTTTCCCAAACACCATCATTCTACTAAAAAAATAATTCCGTCAACACTGTCAAACTTTTTACTAAGTCTGAACTTCTATTTCTACTAGTTTTTTCTCATCATTCTTATCATCCTTTTCCTCCCACCTAGGACTGTATGACTAACTTGTTGCTTGTATCCTAAGATTTCTATTAATATTGATTGTTTCTTCATTGCTTATTTGACCCCTCTGACAATCATTAAGTGTTGTACCACATGATTCTTGACAAATGTATCTTTTTTTTTATGTACACTGAGAGCATGTGCACCAAGACAAATTCCTTGTGTGTCCAATCATACTTGGCCAATAAAGAATTCTATTCTATTCTATTCTATTCTATTTATATAGTGATGACACTGAGATGCCTTTTGGATTGTGGCCAGATGGTAGTTAAGAAAGGAAAACGTAGTTAAGATAGATGGGGTGGAATTACCACATAGCAAACATATAGACCAGTTAGAAGTAGCTTAGTATGCCACAATCACCAGACTGAGGAGACAAGAAACCAGACTGAGGAACCAGACTGAGGAGACAAGAAAGACAGCAACATCCAAATACCACCAGAGGATAAGATTCACACACACACGCACATACACACACACACACACGGACCCTCAAAACTAAGAGATTCATTATATATTGTATATTAATCTCTATGCATTCAAATTGACAAGTATTTCTTATATTAAAGCAACTTCATAGGGACCTGTGAAAAAATGCTTTTTTGCATCAATAGTTGGTTTGTTTGTTTGTTTATGAAATTTATATGCTGCCCATCTTGTATTCAAGGACTCTGGGCAAGTCATTGTTTTATTTATTTATTTATTTTTTATTCATTCATTCATTCATTCATTCATTCATTCATTCATTCATTCATTCATTCATGAACTTAGTTAAAAAGTGCATGATAAATAGATAATACTATGAATGAAAAAATAATTATGCAATTTTGTTTTACAAGGCAATGTTAACTATATTCAGATCAAAAGGGTAAGTACTGCAGCCAATCTCTGAATTCTAAAATCTTAAAAGTAAACATTCAATAATCCCTCGATTTCTTTTTCAGTGTTTAAAAAAAATGGTTACTTTCCTTCAATTTGCAATTTAAATAATTCAAATGTCATGCAGTCTTCTGGCTTTAAAACAAGCAATCCTACACATCCTGGGGATATGTGTGAAATTACACAATTGATTCTTTAATATGCAGGATGTCCATAATTAAAATAAGCGGCAGTTCTATCACCTCTAGCACACACTGTATCAGAGGTGGTAGTAATAATAATAGTAATAGTAATAATAATAACAACAACAACAACAACAACAACAACAACAACAACAGAGTAGGAAGGGACCTTAGAGGTCTTCTAGTCCAACCTCCTGCTTGGTAGGAAACCCTACATTACTTCAGACCGATGGTTATCCAACATCTTCTTAAAAACTTCCAGTGTTGGAGCATTCACAACTTCTGGAGGCAAGCTGTTCCCCTGATTAATTGTTCTAACTGTCAGGAAAGTTAGGAGAAATTTCCTGACAGTTAGAACAATTAATCCTGCCTGTTCAGACCAGTTAGGGGCAAACTGGTAGTAACGACCTGCAAACAGGGGGAGCGCCCACCCACTATGCGGGGAGGGGGCGGGAGAGCGCTATGCCATTCTATTTAGGTACATTTTTAACCCGTGCTCATGGATCATCATCATCATCATCATCATAATATAATCAGGAAATTTTAGGGCTACTTTCACAACTCTGGACATCAATTCACAAATTCCATATAGACCCCTGTAGCCCCGGAAGCAACCAACCCACAAATCTCTGCCAGCAATCTTGCACTGAGATATTACAGCGATTCCTCGACTCTACCGCCAAACTGGGCAGGGTAGAGCAGGAGTCCACCTGACACCCAGCAGTTCGCTCCCACTGCTGCATGGAACTCTTTTAAGCCTTCCGGCATCTCTGGCTGTGCAGTGTGGATGTCATGTGGTTCCCCCTGTTGCCATGGCAACAGAAACCTTGCTCAGTGTGCAGCACAGCTGAGTACAGATCCCACACAGGGACCATCCGTGTCAGATCTTTTCACAAGCGTCGCCTGGCCGAGGCCTCCTGAGTGACAGGGACCGGACTACAATGATTCCTTGTTGGAGGGAGGCATTGTGTTAAGGGCAAATGGGGAAGGGTTTCCCTTCCCCGAGTTTGAAATAAGAATATGACAGAATTGTCTCCCCCCCCTCCTCGCAGTTTTGATTCAGAACAAAAGGACAAAAAGAGTGAGGATGAAAATAAGAATGCCAACACTTTACAGAAAGATAAAAAGGGTGAAATGCACATATCCTGTTAGCATCTGTAACATTTATTTATTTATTTATTTATTTATTTATTTATTTATTTAGTTAGTTAGTTAGTTAGTTAGTTAGTTAGTTAGTTAGTTAGTTAGTTAGTAAATTTGTATGCTGCCCCTCTCCGTATACTCGGGGCGGCTCACAACAGCAGCAGAAAAACAGTGTAAAATACAAATTCAATCATTAGAAAGCTAAAAACCCATAATTTAAAAAACATTCACACAACATACCATACATAAACTGTATAGGCCTGGGGAAAATATTTCAGTTCCCCCATGCCTGACGGCAGAGGTGGGTTTTAAGGAGCTTGCGAAAGGAAAGGAGGGTGGGGGCTGTTCTAATCTCAGGGGGGAGCTGGTTCCAGAGGGTCGGGGCCGCCACAGAGAAGGCTCTTCCCCTGGGACCCGCCAAACGACATTGTTTGGTCGACGGGACCTAGAGAAGGCCAACTCTGTGGGACTTCATCGGTCGCTGGGATTCGTGCGGCGGAAGGTGGTCCCGGAGATATTCTGGTCCAATGCCATGAAGGGCTTTATAGGTCAAGACCAACACTTTGAATTGTAATATTTATTTATTTATTTGTTTGTTTGTTTATTTATTTATTTATTTATTCATTTATCCAATACACAAATACATAGGAAGAGAATAGACATGAAGTAATATATATAAAGATAATATGTAAAAATAGAGGAGAAGATATATGAAAGAAAGAAAATATATATGATATATGAGATAAAGAAAAGACAATTGGACAGGGGATGAAAGGCACACTGGTGCACTTATGTACACTCCTTACTGGCCTCTTAGGAACCTGGAGAGGTCAATCATGGATAGTCTAAGGGAGAAATGTTGGGGGTTAGGGGTTGACACTATTGAGTCCGGTAATGAGTTCCACGCTTCGACAACTCGATTTATTTTTTTATTTTTTTATTCTTTGTCCAATATACAATACATATGAAGGAGAATATACATTAAGTAATATATATAATGATAGAAAGTAAGAAAGAAGAGAGGTTGGAGGAAAGGAGAGAAAATGTATGAGATATGAGATAAGGAAAGAAGATTGGACAGGGGATGATAGGCACATCAGTGCACTTATGTACTCCCCTTACTGGCCTCTTCGGAACTTGGAGAGGTCAATCGTGGAGAGTCTTAGGGAGAAATGTTTGGGGCTGGGGGCTGACACCACTGAGTCTGGCAATGAGTTCCACGCTTGTTAAAGTCATATTTTTTACAGTCAAGTTTGGAGCGGTTTGTATTAAGTTTGAATCTGTTGCGTGCTCTTGTGTTGTTGCGGTTGAAGCTGAAGTAGTCATTGACCGGTAGGACGTTGCAGCATATGATCTTGTGGGCAATACTTAAATCGTGTTTTAGGCGCCGTAGTTCTAGGCTTTCAAGGCCCAGGATTGTTAGTCTATTTTCGTAGGATATTCTGTTTCGAGTGGAGGAATGAAGGGCTCTTCTGGTGAAATATCTTTGGACGTTTTCAAGGGTGTTAATGTTAATGTTAATATATATCAGTTCATGATATTAGATTAGGCATAATTCTATTACATTCAAGGTTTGCAATTGTAATGGGAAGAGACATATATCCAAATGAAATTGGTGTCATATGTTACTTAATATTTGTCAATTCAAAGTAATAAATCATACACAGTCACCCTTCTTATCTTTCTGTACTCCCTGTTCTACCTCCCCCTTTCAATAAATTAGTAAATTATTTTCTTTAAAAAAAAAAGAAAAAAGAATGCAAAATCTTTATTCTGGTGTTGTTCTCCTTTGAATGAAATAAAAGTTCCAGCATGACGTAATTTATAAAGGTGAACTATATTAACTATACTATAAATGATAGAGATTCCTCGTTTTTCACGGGGGATGCATTCCAAGACCACCTGTGAAAAATGAATTTCCATGAAGTAGAGGAAATATATTTTTTTATGTATTTAACGAGTATTTGGACTTTTAAAACCCACCCTTTGCATTAAACAGTCATTCTATAATGTTTCTCAGTTGGAACTATATGTGATATCCTACCAGTTTCTTTAATAGAGTACAGTAGTACTGTAGAAGAATTTTATGAATTTTTAATGGATTTAAATTTTTTAATGGATTTAAACTCCCTTTGAAAACCTGTGAAATAGCAAATCCATGAAAGATGAACCGTGAAGTAGCAAGGGATTACTGTACTTAAAATTAAGAACTTCTATTAAGATTATAAAATTACCATATACCAAACATGTGAAACCATTAATATATACTGTATACGATATGTATAACTGCATAAAATATAGCAAAATATTAATAACAATAAGGTAGTGAAGAGAGAAGAATGATATCTCGCTTATTTTTAATCGTGTTTATGTTTTTATTTTCTTTGTTTTTTCTTTTTCTTTGAATATGATTATATATGTATATTTGTAAAGATACTGAAGTGATACTGTACATGTTTCTGCTTTTTCAAATAATAAACTTTAATTTATTTTTTAAAAATAAAGTAAAATAAAAAAAGTTCCAGCATGGAAACAGTGGAGGAATTCTTTTCTTGTTAATCAATAAAAAAAAAACAGCCCTTCACTCTTCCACTCGCAACAGAATCCCCTACGCAGCTAGACTTACAGTCCTAGGTTTAGAAAGCTTAGAATTACGTCACTTTCCTGTCAATGACTACTTCAGCTTCAACCACAACGATTAAACAAATAATTCCCTCAACACTGTGAAACTATTTACTCAGTCTGCACTACTATTACCACTAGTTTTTTTCTCATCATTCCTATCACCCATTTCCTCCCACTTATGATTGTATGAGTGTAACTTGTTGCTTGTATCCTTAAGATTTTTATTAATATTGATTGTTTCCTCATTGCTTATTTGACCCCTATGACAATCATTAAGGGTTGTACCTCATGATTCTTGACAAATGTATTTTTTCTTTTATGTACGCTGAGAACACTTGCACCAAAGACAAATACCTTGTGTGTCCAACCACACTTGGCCAATAAAGAATTCTGTTCTGTTCTGTTCTGATAGATAGATGCACATGAATGATAGATAGATAGATAGATAGATAGATGCACATGATAGGTAGATAGATAGATAGATAGATAGATGCACATGATAGGTAGATAGATAGATAGATAGATAGATAGATAGATAGATAGATAGATAGATAGATAGATAGATAGATAGATGCACATGATAGGTAGATAAATAGATAGATAGATAGATAGATAGATAGATAGATAGATAGATAGATAGATAGATGCACATGATAGGTAGGTAGGTAGATAGATAGATAGATAGATAGATAGATAGATAGATAGATAGATAGATAGATAGATAGATAAATGCATGTGATAGATAGATAGATAGATAGATAGATAGATAGATAGATACACATGATAGATAGATAGATAGATAGATAGATAGACGCACATGATAGATAGATAGATAGATAGATAGATAGATAGATAGATAGATGCACATGATAGATAGATAGACACACGTGATAGATGATGGATAGATAGGTAGGCAGGCAGACAGGCAGACAGGCAGACAGACAGACAGATAGATAGATAGATCTTTTTTTTCCCATTTGTCCAATACACAAATAGGAAGAAAAAAAGACATGTGGTAATATATATAAGAGTAAAAGTGAACTTAGAGGAGAGGATATATGAAAGGAAGAGAATATATATGATAGATGAAAGAAAGGAAAGACAATTGGAATGGGGACGAAAGGCACACCAGATAGATAGATAGATAGATAGATAGATAGATAGATAGATAGATAGATAGATAGATAGATAGATAGACAGACAGACAGATAGATATTTCTGGTGAACAGTGGCCGCAGGAAGAAGCTGGTAGTTTATTACCTGGGCTCTTGCATCCTTCAGTGCCATCAGAAAAAAATAATAATGTACTTATATCCACGTATGATGATAGAGATGTAAAATTGGGGCTGAATCTGTGACCATAAGCTCTGACGTTGAGCTACAGCAGCTACTCTCCTTTCCCCGGCTAGGTTCACTGAAGGACACAGAGAGAACATTTAAAATGAGGCCGAGTGTGCCCTAGTTGCACAGTATTGCTCAAATCACTGAATCAGAAAAAAAACAAACAAAAAAAATTAAAGGAGGAAGCACCAGTACCAGTTCTCAGAAATGTGCCGCATAATGTCATGCTGTCGTGTAATTATTGAGCAGAGAAAACTCTGTTTCCCTGGGGAAACCAGCATGGCACCAATGAGGCGATTGCAGGGCAGTAGAGCCCCTAAATTTGGCAGATAACAGAGAGCCAAATGTAAGGGACGTGTTTGTCAAGTTCTTGGAATGTGAATAATCTTTGATTTTTAGGTCTTTGATAGCGGATGGTGATAATTTTGACAGGCCTGGGGGGCAGGAATTTTAACACCAGACGTGCCCGAATCATGTTTGCTTGGTATTATTATTATTATTATTATTATTATTATTATTATTATTATTATTATTATTATTATTATTATTATTATTATTATTACTATTATTATTATTACTATTATTATTATTACTATTATTATTATTATTATTATTACTATTATTATTATTATTATTATTATTATTATTATTATTTATTAGACTTGTATGCCGCCCCTCTCCGAAGACTCGGGGCAGCTCACAGAACACAATACAAAAACAATATGTGTACAAATCTAATAATTAAAAAGTATAAGCTAAGATCCCATTACATTAAAAAGCAGTCAATAACTCAATCACATCTACACATAATATTTAATGGTCAGAAAGGGGGGGCATGATCTAACTGCCCCATGCCTGGCAACACAGATGGGACTTGAGGCTCTTGCAAAAGGCGAGGAGGATGAGGGCAATGCGAATTTCCAGAAGGAGTTGATTCCAGAGGGCCGGGGCTGCCACAGAGAAGGCTCTTCTTCTAGGTCCCGCCAGACAACATTGTCTGGTTGACCTGGAGAAGGCCAACTCTGTGGGACCTAATCGGCTGCTGGGATTTATGAGTCAGAAGGCGGTCCCGTAAATAATCTGGTCCAGTGCCATGTAGGGCTTTATAGGTCATCACCCCTGATTTGGTGGTGGGGTATGTATGTTTGTCGGGGTGGTGGGCACTTTTCACTATACACTGTTTTGTGTTGTGTGTATATTAAAATTGTTAAAATCAATAATTTTTTTTAAAAAAAGCCACATTGTGGGCGTGACTTATTTTGTGGGTGTGGCTTGGTGGTCTTGTAACCGGGAAGGAGTGGTTTGCTGGCCATGTGACCACGTAGGAGTGGCTTGACAATCATGTGACTGAATGGTAGCTTAAAGATCAGATGGGAGTGGCTTACTGACCAAGGTAAGTTTTCAAATAGGTGCTTGGACTCTTTTTCAGTTGATTAAGTCACATTATTTGAATAGCCACAAAAGGACAAATAATACATAGCATTATTTCTTGAGGAACACAGTAACATTTTAAGGTGTTGTTCTGAACCCACAAGGTTCAGTATGATAACAGATTAGGCAAGTAGCTCAATTTTCTTTAATTGCTATAAAAGTTCAGTTCTAGATAATGATTAAAATGATTAAAGCATTTATGGGTAAAAACATACCATTTAATTATTTCCTATTTTACAAGTAATTAAGGATCATACTAAGGTGTTCTGCTGGCCTGTCTCAACCGTCAATAATTACAGGGTAATCAGTCCACACACACCACACGATAGAAGGAAAACCCAAAAGTCTTTATCAACAGAAAAACAGAAACAGCTCCCTTTTTAAATGTCAAAGGGATTTTCTGGTACACACAAGGCTCAGGTTAAATGCAATCCAATTGCTCACCCAATAACTGGGAAATTGAATCTAATTCTAAAGTCCAGAAAGTCCACACACACAATCCTGAACAGCAAAAACCATGATCTTGATGAAACTATGAATCAGATAAACTGCCATGAGGCTAAACCAGCAGGCTGCTCTTTTATCTGCAGCACTAATTACAGCAGCCCCACCCAACCACAGGTGGCCTCATTTATCTCCTGTAATAATCCTTCAGTTGTTGTCTCCTATGCATCACTCTACGCATGCGTGGATGTGTCATAAATTCTTGTTCATAATCCAGGGATGATAAGGATGATTGATCTCCTCCTGGGCTGTCTGCCAAACTCCCCTCTTCCAAGTCACCCCCACCTTCTTCTTCTTCCAAGGAAACTGAACTACCTGACTCTGTCGGAAATAAAACAGGCCTATGACATGTTGATATTTCCCCCTGCATCCACCTCCACATTCCTTGGGGCAGGAGCTGGGCCAGAGCCAACCACAACACTAAGGTGCTAGAGAAGGAAGCACAATAAAAACGATTGTTCAATAAATAGGGGAAGAGCCTTTTCTTTGGCGGCCCCGGCCCTCTGGAATCAACTCCCCCCAGAGATTAGAACTGCCCCCACCCTCCCTGTCTTTCGTAAACTACTCAAGACTCACTTATGCCACCAGGCATGGGGGAGTTGAGATATTCCTTCCCCCTAGGCCATTACAAGTTATGTATGGTATGCTTGTGTGTATGTTTGGTTTTTATAATAAGGTTTTTTAGTTGTTTTATTAAATTGGATTGTTACATGCTGTTTTTTATCATTGTTGTTAGCCGCCCCGAGTCTGCGGAGAGGGGCGGCATACAAATCCAATAAATAATAATAATAAATAATAATAATAAAATAGTGGGTAAACTTACTACCCCCACTGTGCTCCCGATCCATGGGGGGCAGCAGCCCATCACTGGCACTGTTGCTCCAAGCGCACCAAATCAAGTCCACTCCAGGCCTGGCCCTGCCCTGCCTATTTACGGAGTATGGTTCTTGATGTTCCATATAATATCTGGTGCAACCTTTAAGCTGATGAAAGTGAAACATTCCTGCCACAAATTGATTATTTGCTAGTGTTGTGGTTAGCTCTGGCCCAGCTCCTGCCCCAAGGACTGTGAATGTGGGGGAGACATCCACATGCTGTAGGCCTGTTTTGCCCCCCCCTGGTGGAATCTGCTGATGAAAGCTCCTCTGACCAAGAAGACATGAGTGACAGGGAGGAGGAGAGTGTGGCAGACAGCTCAGAAGGAGTTCAATTATCTAGCTCCTCCTTGGATTCAGAGCAAGAGCTAATGATACAGCCACGCATGCGGAGAGCGATGCATAGGCGGCAACAACAACTGAGAGATTATTATCAAAGAAAATGAGGCCATCTGTGGTTGGGTGGGGCTGTGGTAATTAGTGAGGCTGCTATAAATAGCAGCCTGTGGGTTTGGCCATTGTGGAGTATTATCTTATACTTGTGTTTCTTTACTGACTTTGACTTTTTGTGTGCTGATTTTTCCCCGCTTTGAAACTAAACCAGAGCAAAGTGTGTTTCACTTTGTGAAAGAAGGACTGTGAATTGCCTCACAGCTGCAAGCTAAGTATCACAGAACTGATAAGGGACTTGTACAAATTACCAGTTTGTTTGGAGACAGTGCTCTTTGCTATACCAAAGGATTGCTTAGTTTAAGGGAATTTTCATTATAAAGAACATTGTTTTGAATTTTCAAACGTGTGTGTGTCTGAAGTCTGTTTTTTGGGAGGACTCTACCTGAGAGCAAGACAGAACAGCTAGAGAGTGGAATTTTGTTTCTACTTCCACCCTGAATATCCTGAGAGCAGAACAGAGAAAAATCGCCTATGTGAAATGAAGTGTTGAACCAAGTGAAATGTCGGAAGGAAAGAAATGTGTCAGTGGACCTGGTGATGGGGCAAAAGTCAGATCAAAGCCAGGAGCAGAAAAATTAGTGTATTAAAGAGAGATTAAACCTGGGAAATCTAGGTCAAGGCACGTCACGTCATATGAATGAACAGCCAGTGTGCTCGGTGGTGTAATGTTTCAGAGGAAAGGTGGGATTTATAACAGTTTTTAATAGCTCAGAATTAAGGTGGATCCCAGCATTTATAAAGTGTAGGAGGTTATTCCAGGGCAACGTGAAAGGAAGCAGGGAATAAAGACCTCCATTTCAGGTCTACGGGAAGAGATCGGTTTCAAAGGGCGATGCCTCCCTCCCCAGTGGCAGTGATGTTCTTATGCCGCCATTTTGTTTGGCTGCAAAGGAAATATAAATACGGCAGTTTAACTTATTACAGTGGTACCTCTGCTTACGAACTTAATTCGTTCCGTGACCTGGTTCTTAAGTAGAAAAGTTTGTAAGAAGAAGCAATTTCTCCCATAGGAATCAATGTAAAAGCAAATAATGCGTGTGATTTGGGAAACCACAAGGAGGGTGGAGGCCCTGTTTCCTCCCAGGAGATTCCTAGAGAGGCCCCACAGAGGCTTCTTCCCACCTTTTTAGGCCCTGTTTCCTCCCAGGAGATTCCTAGAGAGGTCCCACAGAGGCTTCTTCCCACCTTTTTCCTCCCAGGAGATTCCTAGAGAGGCCCCATAGAGGCCCCACCTTTTTTGGCCCTGTTTCCTCTCAGGAGATTCCCCCACAGAAGCCCCACTTTTTTTGGCACTGTTTCCTCCCAGGAGATTCCTAGAGAGGTCCCACAGAGGCTTCTTCCCAACTTTTTCCTCACAGGAGATTCCTAGAGAGGTCACACAGAGGCTTCTCCCCACCTTTTTTGGCCCTGTTTCCTCCCAGGAGATTCCTAGAGAGGCCCCACAGAGGCTTCTTCCCAACTTTTTTCTCACAGGAGATTCCTAGAGAGGCCACACAGAGGCTTCTCCCCACCTTTTTTGGCCCTGTTTCCTCCCAGGAGATTCCTAGAGAGGCCCCATAGAGGCCCCACCTTTTTTGGCCCTGTTTCCTCTCAGGAGATTCCCCCACAGAAGCCCCACTTTTTTGGCACTGTTTCCTCCCAGGAGATTCCTAGAGAGGTCCCACAGAGGCTTCTTCCCAACTTTTTCCTCACAGGAGATTCCTAGAGAGGCCACACAGAGGCTTCTCCCCACCTTTTTTGGCCCTGTTTCCTCCCAGGAGATTCCTAGAGAGGCCCCACAGAGGCTTCTTCCCAACTTTTTTCTCACAGGAGATTCCTAGAGAGGCTACACAGAGGCTTCTCCCCACCTTTTTTGGCCCTGTTTCCTCCCAGGAGATTCCTAGAGAGGCCCCATAGAGGCCCCACCTTTTTTGGCCCTGTTTCCTCTCAGGAGATTCCCCCACAGAAGCCCCACTTTTTTTGGCACTGTTTCCTCCCAGGAGATTCCTAGAGAGGTCCCACAGAGGCTTCTTCCCAACTTTTTCCTCACAGGAGATTCCTAGAGAGGCCACACAGAGGCTTCTCCCCACCTTTTTTGGCCCTGTTTCCTCCCAGGAGATTCCTAGAGAGGCCCCACAGAGGCTTCTCCCTCCTTTTCCGGTTACAGTTTCGAAGGCTCGGGTTTGTAAGTGGAAAATGGTTCTTGGGAAGAGGCAAAAAAATCTTGAACACCCGGTTCTTATCTAGAAAAGTTCGTAAGTAGAGGCATTCGTAGGTAGAGGTACCACTGTACTTGACAAGACTGAACAACCAGAATGAGCCAGTGTGGTTTTTTTAATTTTATTATATTATTTTGTTTTGTGAAGTACGTATTGGTGGTATACAAAGATATAGCAATATTTATATACGTGATAGAAGTAAAAGAGAAACATTAGGGCAGGGGACGGAAGGCACTCTGGTGCACTTATGAATGAAGTGCAATGAAGAGCTAGAAAGCAGGAAAATATGAGTTCAAGTCCCACCTTAGGCATGAAAACCTCTTTGGCCCAGTCACTCTCTCTCAGCCCAACCCACCTGGCAAGATCGCTGTTGTGAAGCAAATAGGAGGAAGAAGGTGTGGTTCGCTGCCTTGAGTCATTTGTAAAAAAATAATAAAGCCCAGCTAAAAATAAAAAATAAAAACTGATACATTCAGGCTGCAAGCAACTGATTTATTTAGGATAAAACTGGGAAGTTGAGGAGCCCAAAGGGGAGCCCAACCTTCCAATCAAGTTTTTCAACTTGATAGGAACTTGAGGTACCGTAACTGTTCTTCTTCATGTATCTCTGGACCGTGGATGCATGTTGCTGTGGGCTGGGGCCATGGAAGAAATCCACTTGGATGGGGAGGGAGGAAACCTCTGGCCGGCTGGGCCTGGCTGACAGCTCTACTCTCTTCAGAAGAGATATGCGGGATCCCATCTCTGTATATTTAGCCATGTGAGCTGTTCTTCGTGTGTATGTGTGCTGGATACTGTTGTGGTTGGCTCTGGGCCAGCTCCTGCAGCGGGGAATTTTGATGTTGGTTTATCGGACACCTGTTTTATTGCCAGCAGAATCGGACAGTGAAGTTGGCTCACAGCCAGAGACAGACAGTGGGGGAGAGGAAACAGATAGGGAGATGAGTGCAGCCAGCCCATCAGTCAGTGCTTCAATTATTGAGTCATCAGAATCGGAGAAGGACCCACTCATGGATGCCCGTATGCGCAGGCTTCTGACACAAAAGGAACAGCTGCACAGGCGTCTCAGAAGATAAGTGAGCACACCTGTTCAAGGGGTAATTATATTAATGAGTTGGTGATAGAAATGGGCACTGGGAAGCGTGGGCTGTGGGCATTTATCCATTTGTGAAAGAAAGGCTTTTGGAAGACGATTGCTCCAGTGTATCCAAGGACTTTTTGTGAATTTTGGACATTCCAGGGTTAAAGAACTTTTGAGGACTTTTGGCTTGTGTGGCTGTGGAAATTTACAGCTGTCTTAACTACTCTTTTGTTTGGCACGCTTCGGCATCCAAGGACATTCGGGTGAGAGTAATTTGACTCCTCTTGGAGCTTGTGTTTTCAAGACTGTTATAAATTTGCTTTCTTCTTTTTTGACTGCGTGTGTTTGAACCTTATTCCAAACTCACTGGGGGCTAATTGCCAGCAGCCCGGCATAACAGATACCAGGCAAGTGGCCAGTACACATATGCTTAGTGGAAACAGGAAGATCCATTCCAGCAGTCGGTGCTTCCAGGTGTGCAGTTCTGGTAGGAAAATCCCTTATGCGTGTGCAGCTGCGCACCTCCGACGCTCCCCCGTGCAAGATTTGCCTTCTGTGCATGCGTAACAAGGCAAATCTCATGCAACAATGCACGCAAGATTTTGGCTATTTTTACCATTTTTTGCTGCGTGCGCATGTGCTGAAGCAAAAATAGCCGAAATATCACTCTCTTGTGCGTTCTCATGTGAGATTTGGCTTGCCACACATGCACAGAAGTGTGGGTGACTGGGTGACTGCTCTTTAGGTTTCTGGCACTCCCACGCATGTGAAGACCAGCTGGCTGGTGCACCAGAACCTGGAAGAGCAATGAGCATTGGCTCCATGTGCCCGGAGACATGGCTCTGCGTGCCACTTCTGGCACACGTGCCATAGGTTCGGCATCATGGGCCTAAGCCAGTGAGGGTGAACTTTTTGGTCCTCGAGTGCCAAAAGAGCATGTGTGCGCTATCGCACATGCGTGAGTGCCCACACCCATAATACAATGCTTGGGTGAAAACAGCTTCTCCCACCCCCTGGAGGTCCTCTGGAGGCCAGAAATGGCCTGTTTCCCACCTTCAGGTGGCTCCAGTAAGCTCGTGTTTCATCCTCCCCAGGCTCCAAATACTTCCCTGGACCTGGGGGAGGATAAAAACGCCCTCCCCCACCCTGCTGGAGGCTCTCTGGAAGCCAAAACTGCCCCCCAAGAGCCTCGTGCAAGCCAAAAATCAATTGGCCAGCACACACATGCATGTTGGAGCTGAGCTAGGGCAGCGGCATGTATGCCAGCAGATATGGCTCCGCGTGCCACCTGTGGCATCTGTGCCATAGGTTCGCCATCACTGGCCTAAGCTCTGCCTTACCACTGTTGCAAACAAGATACCAACCGCTTAGAATGTGGGTTGCATTTGGCCGGTAACAATTCAGCTGGGCTTTCCCACTGCTTTGCTGCTAGGGGGAATTTGGGCTGCTTTGATTTCAAAGCCATCAAGTGGCTTTATGAAGCTCACATTAAGCTTGCTGCTCTGAATCGAATTGCCTTGGTAGTTCTAATAATATGATGAGCAATCGATTCAGGGGCACTACATCCATCCATCTCCTCTTCCTCCTCCTCCCCCTCCTCCCCCCTCCTCTTCCTCCTCCTCCTCCCCCCCCACTATATAAGCCATACAAGCTCTGGCAAGCATGATAACTCATGTGGGAGTTATGAGTCAAAACCTTCTTTCTTGCAGACTTCCAAGCAAAGCAAAGAAGCTTCAAAGGAAAACTCTGCTCTGGAATTCATGCCCAAAACCTTTACTGGGGATCAGTTAATGGTGGGTGTGCCAGTGGCGCTTCACATAGGCACTATGTGCCTTAACATGCCTCTGCGATAAACGTATTTGATCTTTCACTGCTTGTTTCTATTTCTCTTGGGAAAACACGCTTTCCCATTTTCATGACACAAAACAAAGAGGGATAAATAGAACACTTCTGCCGCACGAATCCCAGCCTTCTCCGGGTCCTGTCGACTAAACAATGTCATTTGGCGGGACCCAGGAGAAGAGCCTTCTCTGTGGCGGCCCCCACCCTCTGGAACCAGCTCCCCCCAGATATTAGAGTTGCCCCCACCTTCCTTGCCTTTCGTAAGCTCCTTAAAACCCACCTCTGTCGTCAGGCATGGGGGAATTGAAATTTTTCTCTTCCCCCTAGGCTTATAGAATTTATACATGGTATGCCTGTTTGTATGATTGGTTTCTTAAATTGGGGTTTTTAGATTATTTTTTAATATTAGATTTGTTACATTGTTTTCTTTATTGTTGTTAGCCGCCCCGAGTCTTCGGAGGGGGGCGGCATACAAATCTAATAAATAAAATAAATAAATAAATACTCTTCAAATGGAATTTATGCACACCAAAGTTCATGCAAGAGATGATGGCCAACTTACAGCCGTTACGCCACATGGGGACTCAGGAGTCTTTTTTCTATGACCATCATTGCTATCGGCATCCATAACCTCCAAGATCATGCCAATCAGAGATCATAGTTTCCACAATGTGCTTCACCCAGTCATCTACAAACCCAATCAAACCCTACTTACCAGTAGTTCTATTAGAACATAATCATCCTATGCAGTGAAAGGCTGCAAATTTTTTAAATACCACAGCGGGCGTGGCTTATTTTGTGGGTGTGGCTTGCTGGCCATGTGACCAGGTGGGAGTGGCTTGATGGTCATGTGACCGGGGCTGGCTTAAAGATCATGTGACTGGCTTAAAGGTGCCCAACTTGTTGTCACTCACGTCAAGGGTTTGGGTGCCTGACCTCTCCTCACCTCAAAGAGATACAATCTCCCTATCTATTTACTATTACTGAACACTAAATACACTATTTAATTCTATGTATATATGCCATATCATGTGTACATACATATTAGGCACACAAAAATATGCATTATCTACTACAGTGTTTCCCAACCTTGGCAACTTGAAGATATTTGGACTTCAACTCCCAGAATTCCCCAGCCAGCGAAGGCTGGCTGGGGAATTCTGGGAGTTGAAGTCCAAATATCTTCAAGTTGCCAAGGTTGGGAAACACTGATCTACTATATAAACTGCATGTGTATGTACACACACACAGGAACGCACAGCTCTTCTAAAATTATACACATTCAACCTTATTTACTGTGATAGGCAAAACATACCCAGAGCACAGAAAGGAAAAAAAAGACAAATATTTCAAAAACTTTCTACCGGTTCTACGTACCTGACTTTACTTGTATTAGCCCATCATTGATCCTGTATCAAAACCCACATTTTGGGAATCCACAGTGCCTTTTTCCCACTAGAAAGTATACTGCTCAAAAAAATAAAGGGATCACTCAAATAACACATCCCAGATCTGAATGAATGAAATATTCTCATTGAATACTTTGTTCTGTACAAAGTTGAATGTGCACAACAACATGTGAAATTGATTGTCCATCAGTGTTGCTTCCTAAGTGGACAGTTTGATTTCACAGACGTTTGAGTTATATTGTGTTGTTTAAGCGTTCCCTTTATTTTTTTGAGCGGTGTATATAAAATCTGAGAACGTTATGCACCAAAGAAATCCATTGTGTGACTGGCTTCTTCCCTTTAGATCTCTTGAAATAGAAATAGACCAGGTTCACCATATGTATCTTGTGATTGGGCTCCCTGGACTTTGGAAGATCAGTGCATAAGTATGAAGGTGAGTCAAAATGTAATGCCATTTTATTTAGGACAGGTATAATTACTAATACAGGAACATGTAGCATACATTAAAATGAAGTTGTTGTTGTTATTGTTGTTGTTGTTGTTGTTATTATTATTATTATTATTATTATTATTAATTATACTTGTATGCTGCCCTTCTCCGAAGACTCGGAGCAGCTCACAGGGTACAATATAAAAACAATGTGTATACAAATCTAATTAATTAAAACTATAAGCTAAGATCCCACTACGTTAAAAACAGTCAATCAACTCAGCCACAACCACACATCACATTTAATAGTCTGCCCCATGCCTGGTGACCTAATATGCTAAAAAAGAATTCTTAAAATTCTAGTTTTAAAACATTCATTCACATTCACACAATAGAAACATAGAAACATAGAAGACTGACGGCAGAAAAAGACCTCATGGTCCATCTAGTCTGCCCTTATACTATTTTTTGTATTTTATCTTAGGATGGATATATGTTTATCCCAGGCATGTTTAAATTCAGTTACTGTGGATTTACCAACCACGTCTGCTGGAAGCTTGTTCCAAGGATCTACTACTTTTTCAGTAAAATAATATTTTCTCACGTTGCTTTGATCTTTCCCCCAACTAACTTCAGATTGTGTCCCCTTGTTCTTGTGTTCACTTTCCTATTAAAAACACTTTCCTCCTGAACCTTATTTAACCCTTTAACATATTTAAATGTTTCGATCATGTCCCCCGGCATTCGTTGGACAGGAGAAGATCTAATGTCCCCAGGCCTGACAGCAAAGATGTGTTTTTAGACTCTTTCAGAAGGCAAAGAGGGTGGGGGCAGTGCAAATCTCCAGGGGGAGCTGATTCCAGAGGGCCGGGGCCTGCACAGAGAAGGCTCTTCCCCTAGGTCCCGCCAGCTGACATTGTTTGGTCGACGAGACCCTAAGGAGACCAACTCTGTGGGACTTCACTGGTCACTGGGATTCGTTCGACAGAAGGCGATCTTGGAGATAGTCTGGTCCTCTGTGGATTACATTCCTACTTCTCAACATAGCAGCCGTTTCTCTCAATAGCAATGTTCCACTTTCAAATGAGACCATGTATCCCTGCCTCATAAAATTTTGTTGACTGTTCTTTGAGCCACTTCTTCACTGCAGTTTTTCACTTCCTCGTCACTGGAATAATGCTTGCCTCTCAAACCCTCTTTTATGGGCCATAATCTAAAGTATTGTCCTCAAACACATTTTGTAATTGTCTGGGAATGTTCACAGGGGATTCCCGCTCAGCAACAAGGAATTCAATCATTGTTCTTTGTTTCAGTTCTGGAGACCTCACCTACAAAAAGATATTGATAAAATTGAATGGATCCAAAGACGGGCTACACGAATGGTGGAAGGTCTTAAGCATAAAACTTATCAGGAAAGACTTAATGAACTAAATCTGTATAGTCTGGAGGACAGAAGGGAAAGGGGGGACATGACCGAAACATTTAAATATGTTAAAGAATTAAATAAGGTTCACGAGGGAAGTGTTTTTAATAGGAAAGTGAACACAAGAGCAAGGGGGCACAATCTGAGGTTAGTTGGGGGAAAGATCAGAAGCAACGTAAGAAAATATTATTTTACTGAAAGTGTAGTAGATGCTTGGAGCAAACTTCCAGCAGACGTGGTTGGTAAATCCATAGTAACTGAATTTAAACATGCCTGGGTAAACATATATCCATCCTAGAATAAAATACAAGAAATAGTATAAGGGCAGAATAGATGGACCATGAGGTCTTTTTCTGCCGTCAATCTTCTATGTTTCTATGTTTCTGACACAACTCTAAAGGGACAGCCATTTTTGGATTTTCCTTGTGAGTCTACAAACCTGAAAAGTAAGAAACAAAATATTTCAGAATGTAAATGATATAATAATTTGTAACTGGGGAAAATGCAGGTATTTTTTTTATCAAAAACCTCACCCGAAATAAAGAAAATGGCATTATTTTTTGCATCACCCTCGTATAACAGTAATTGGAGGTTCTGACCAGTTCTTGAGAACCAGTAGTGGAAATTTTAGTAGTTCGGAGAACCAGTAATTGCCACCTCTCACTGGTCTCGCCCCCATCTATTCTCTGCCTCCCAAGTCCCAATTGATTGGGAGGAAATGGGGGTGTTACAGGACCATCCCCTAAAGAAGCAAAATTGACCTATTAAATATCCTTGTTAGAACAAACAAATCTTTGTATTAAAATTCTCAAACACATTACTCCATAGTTTTTGATTTGGCTGCTAAAATGAAAAAGACCAGTAGATGGCAGCATAGTGTTATGAGGGTATAGTACAGTGAAACAACTTAATTTGTTCCAAGTAGAAAAGTTTGTAAGTACAGTCATACCTCGTCTTACGAACCTAATTGGTTCCAGGAGGAGGTTCGTAAGACGAAAGGTTCGTAAGACGAAACATTGTTTCCCATAAGAAACAATGTAAAGTCAATTAATCCGTGCAACCAAAAAAAAACCCGCAAAAAAACCGCTGCCGCCCGGCTGTCACCTTTTAAAACAGCCTGGGGGCTTCTCAGCGACCTCCCAAACGCCGAACACCAAACCCGAACTTCCGGGTTCGGCATTTGGAGGCTGCTGGGAAGCCGCCCGGCTGTTTTAAAAGGTGACAGCCGGGCTGGGGGGCTTCCCAGCAACCTCCTGAACCCCGAACCCGGAAGTTCGGCAAAAGTTCGGGGTTCGGGAGGTTGCTGGGAAGCCCCCCAGCCCGGCTGTCACCTTTTAAAACAGCCGCGCGGCTTCCCAGCAGCTTCCTGAAGCCGAACGCCAAACCCGAACTTCCACGTTTGGCGTTCGGAGGCTGCTGGGAAGCCCCCCAGCCCGGCTGTCACCTTTTAAAACAGCTGCGCGGCTTCCCAGCAGCCTCCGAACGGTTCAGAAAAAATTTGCCTCTTCTTATGAACTTTTTTCGTGTTACGAACACCAAACCTGAACTTCCGGGTTAGGCGTTCGGAGGCTGCTGGGAAGCCCCGCCGCCCGGCTGTCACCTTTTAAAACAGCTTCTCAGCAACCTCCCGAACGCCGAACCCGGAAGTTCGGGTTTGGCGTTCGTAACACGAAAAAAGTTCGTAAGAAGAGGCAAATTTTTTCTGAACCCCGGGTTCGTATCTCGAGTTGTTCGTAAGACGAGGGGTTCGTATCTTGAGGTACCACTGTAGAAGCAATTTTTCCCATAGGAATCAATGTAAAAGCAAATAATGCGTGCAAACCCATTAGGAAAGAAATAAAAGCTTGGAATTTGGGTGGAAGGAGGAGGAGAGAAAAGAGGAGGAGGAGAGTCACTGCCGTAAAAAGAAGGTGAGGGGAGTAAAAAAAATCCAAAACTTTAAGGCTTAAAAAAAAAGAGGGACGCTGAGGCAGCGAGGAGAAGCACGCGGCTCCCATACACCCGGCGCGAGGCTGCCTCCCATACACTGCGCCAGAGAGGGAAACCCAGGGGGAATGGCAGGAAACTGGTTGGGCCTTCATGCCGCTCTCAAATTTCCTGGGAATTTTTTCCTGACTCAGGTACTTAAGCAGAAAATGCTTCTTAAGAAGAGGCAAAAAAATCTTGAACACCCGGTTCTTATCTAGAAAAGTTCTTAAATAGAGGCATTCTTAAGTAGAGGTACCACTGTATTGCTTTTAGATTTACAGTCTAAGATTGAATAATTCAAGCTCCAAGCAATGTCTTAAGAATTACTAAGTAATATCTAAGGACATAGGCAGTTCCAAGCAACGTGTTTTTTGGGTCTTTTTTGGTAAAATTAGAGTATTCATGTCCCCCAAATTTAAAAAAATTCCTGGGGGGGAAGCTTTGGCCTCACACGTCTTTAGATTCCCAACAACGTTCTATAAAAACTGGGACTATTGATGTTATCGCTACAGAGATCTAGAATTATTACAAAGCCAAATCACTATTTTGTGCAGCTTCCTTTCTGTAGCTCTAATTAAACAATCAAATGAGCTGCAGTTTCACAGGTATGCAAAGCAGTGCTATTACCCTATGTCAATATGTGTGAGAGTTGTGTGTCATCAGACACAAGAAGCTGCCAACAATGGATTGTTTTTCAGCATCCTGATGTGTATGTATCCCCCAACCTCCCAGAGGTGGTATTCTGCCGGTTCCTACCGGTTTGAGTGAACCGGTAGTGCTAAGTGCCCAGATATAATGCTGTCCTATTTAGCCACGTTTCGTGGTTGTGCGCATGGGTGACCGGTATACATGGAAGGATGTGTACATATACAGAGATAGCACTTGTGAGCAAACTGAGCGTACGCATGCACTCACATTTGCAAACTGGTAGGGAACGTAAGCAGGCGGGAGTTCTTCTTCGCTAGCGCTACCAGACGCTCTTGGTGAGCTGCGTGGGTGTATTTGGCAGGCGGGCGGACACACATCGCTGCGAGATTCGGTTTCTGCGCATGCACCAGGAGCCAAATCTCATGGAAGATGCGCGAGAGAGTGAGATTTTGGTGGGTTTTGCTGATGATTTTGCTCCCATGCATGTGCGGAAGTCAGAAAATGCTGAAAATGGGTGAAATCTCACACGCTTGAGCATCCTCATGTGAGATTTTGCTTTCGGTGCATGGGCAGAAGCCAAATCTAGTGCAGGCGCCCATGCGTCCAGTTCAGGGGCCATGAGATGCATGCCCATTTCCATTTCTGCTAACAGATCTTCAATCCCACCCACCCTAAGTGAATACTACACTTCATCCTTCCAGTATATAATGTCAATACAGTGGTACCTCTACTTACGAATTTAATTTGTTCTGTGACCAGGTTCTTAAGTAGAAAAGTTTGTAAGAAGAAGCAATTTTTCCCATAGGAATCAATGTAAAAGCAAATAATGCGTGCGATTGGGGAAACCACAGGGAGGGTGGAGACCCCGTTTCCTCCCAGGAGATTCCTAGAGAGGCCCCACAGAGGCTTCTCCCCGCCTTTTCCGGCCCTGTTTCCTCCCAGGAGATTCCTAGTGAGGCCCCATGGAGGCTTCTCCCTGCCTTTTCCGGCCCTGTTTCCTCCCAGGAGATTCCTAGAGAGGCCCCACAGAGGCTTCTCCCCACCTTTTCCTTCCCTGTTTCCTCCCAGGAGATTCCTAGAGAGGCCCCCACAGAGGCTTCTCCCCGCCTTTTCCGGCCCTGTTTCCTCCCAGGAGATTCCTAGAGAGGCCCCACAGAGGCTTCTCCCCGCCTTTTCCGGCCCTGTTTCCTCCCAGGAGATTCCTAGTGAGGCCCCACGGAGGCTTCTCCCTGCCTTTTCGGGTTACAATTTCGGAGGCTCGGGTTTGTAAGTGGAAAATGGTTCTTGAGAAGAGGCCAAAAAATCTTGAATACCCGGTTCTTAATCTAGAAAAGTTCGTAAGTAGAGGCGTTCTTAGGTAGAGGTACCGCTGTACTGCATAACCTTTTTTTAAACAAAAAAAAAAGCCATCTAATGTGCTGAAAAGGTGAAATCTACCCGCCAAGGGTTGCAGCTTCCTCAGCGGGTGTGGCTTATGATGCATTGGGGAAGGGAGCTGCAATTGTTCAGCATGAATCATTTCCTTGTAATTACTTTATTATCCCAGGCAGGTTTCTGCAGGTGGAAAAGGTGAGTTGATATAGCAGAATGCTCCTTCTGTGGCTATAAACTTTCCATTCATTCCCCCACAATCAGGTTCATCAAAAAAGATCCCGTTCTTGAACCACTTCTGCCCTTCCTCCTGAACCACAGAAACTCCTGCCCAAGTAAAATGGGGAACCTCAGATTTTACTTGTGGGGGGCATGTGGAAGTGATGTGCCGGTGCCTGGAGACTGTTAGGATCTGGATGGGTGTCAACAGACTCAAACTCAACCCTGATAAGACGGAGTGGCTGTGGGTTTTGCCTCCCAAGGATAATTCCATCTGTCCGTCCATTACCCTGGGGGGGGAAGAATCATTGACCCCCTCAGAGAGGGTTTGCAACTTGGGCGTCCTCCTCGATCCACAGCTCACATTAGAGAACCATCTTTCAGCTGTGGCGAGGGGGGCGTTTGCCCAGGTTTGCCTGGTGCACCAGTTGCGGCCCTATTTGGACAGGGAGTCACTGCTCACAGTCACTCATGCCCTCATCACCTCGAGGCTCGACTACTGTAACCCCACTGTAATGGGATTACCTCTGAAAAGTGTTTGGAAACTTCAGATCGTGCAGAATGCAGCTGCGAGAGTAATCATGGGCTTCCCTAAGTATGCTCATGTTACACCAACACTCCGCAGTCTGCATTGGTTGCCGATCAGTTTCCGGTCACAATTCAAAGTGTTGGTTATGACCTATAAAGCCCTTCATGGCATCGGGCCAGAATATCTCCGGGACCGCCTTCTGCCGCACGAATCTCAGCAACCACTTAGGTCCCAGAGAGTTGGCCTTCTCCGGGTCCCGTCGACTAAACAATGTCGTTTGGTGGGACCCAGGGGAAGAGCCTTCTCTGTGGCAGCCCTAACCCTCTGGAACCAACTCCCCCCAGAGATCAGAATTGCCCCCACCCTCCTCACCTTTTGTAAACTCCTTAAAACCCACCTCTGTTGTCAGGCATGGGGGAACTGAGATATTCTTTCCCCCTAGGCCTATACAATTTATGCATGGCATGTTTGTGTGTATGTTTAGTTTTTAAATTAGGGTCTTTTAAATTATTTTAAATATTATATTTGCTATATGTTGTTTCACTATTGCTGTTAGTCGCCCAGAGTCTACGGAGAGGGGTGGCATACAAATCTAATAAATAAATAAAATAAATAAATAAATTATGTCAGCACAGACAAGGGCAGAAACATTGCTGCAGTGGCCAGCCCAGAGTTAATAGGGGCAGCAGATTATGCAAGCATGTAGATCAATGGTTACTCTGCGATATTTCCATTTCATTAAGCCAGCTTTTTACTATTCTAAATTTATTCAGCTGTGTTTCTTTAATTACTTTGAGGGCGGGTTAATAAATTCCTAGGTTTGGGTGTTGCATAAATCACCACCGCTCTTTATATAAATAGTGAATACTTCAGACCAGAGATGGGAGCATGGGTACCCAGGGGCAGGAGTCCAAACCCCCCCCCCCAAAATGTTGGGTCACCACTGTGCAATCAAAGCCTCACCTTTTCCCCTTGCTCAATGTCCTTGATCATTTTGGGATGTTTAACAATTAACTATGGCGATGTGAGAATTGTGCGCAGTGAAAGCAACATGGATTTTTACCCCAGGAGAATTAATGTGCGTGCGTTCATGCATGAACACAGACTTCCAGTTTGGCGTTTGGGTTATTAAAAATGTGGTGTTTTGGAGAGTGGCTTTTGCAAGTATTTAATCAGTTTTCTGGTTAATGGAAAATCATTTAGATCATGGTGTGGAATACTTTCAGTGATGGGCTGCCAAAGTTTTTACTGCCACACTGTGGGCATGGCTTATTTTGTGGGTGTGGCTTGATGGTAATGTGACCGGTTAGGAGTGGCTTGATAATCATGTGACTGGGGGTGGCTTAAAGGTCATGTGACTCGGTGGGAGTGGCTTGCCGACCAAGATACGTTTGGTGCTGGGACTCTTTTTCAGTTGATTAAGTCACATTATTTGAATAGCCACAAAAAGGAACAAATGATAGACAGCATTATTTGTTGAGGAGCGCGGTAACATTTTAAGGTTTTGTACTGAACCCTGATAGCAGATTAGGCAAACAGCTAAATTTTCTTTAATTGCTATAAAACTTCAGTTCTAGATAATGAAAATGATTAAAGTGTTTAGGGGTAAAAACATACTGTTTAATTATTTTCTATTTTAAAAGTAATTAAGGATCATACTAAGGTACTGGAGAAGGAAGGACAATAAAAAAAATATTAAGTATTCAATAAATTGTGCATAAACTTACTACCCACACTGCATTCTGAAAGCATGCTACATCATCCTTATGGAGCTTTTAGAGATGGGGAGAAGAGAAGCAATTGAAAGTAATGCCTGGACGTTTGTACTTTCAGATTTGCAAGATTCTCTTAATGTGGCCTTACGGTGAAATAGAATTACAGTGGTACCTCTACATAAGAACTTAATTCGTTCTGTGACCAGGTTCTTAAGTAGAAACGTTCTTAAGTGTTGTGGTTCCGTCTGAGACCCCTCAGGGAATGGCTGATCTTCTGTCGGTTTCCAGCTCAGAGGGAGAGGATGAGGAACAGGAGGGGCAGGCAGACGAGGAGGAGGAATCCCAGGCTGAAGAAGAGGGAGGACAGCCAGAGTCCCCCCAGAGGGAGCTCTCCCCAGCAAGCAGCCTGGATTCCTTAGAGGAAAATGCACAAGCCATAATTGATCTGCGACAGAGAATAGCTACACAGCGGAGGAACCAATTGGCTAGGTACTTTCAGCATTAAAGAGGCAACAGCTGGGTTTGGGTGTGGTGCTCTTTGGAAAGGCTAAAAGGCAGACCCACCCTTCCTGGCTTGTGGAGTTTTATCTTTGAGAGTCTTGGGACCTGGCTGTGAACTTTGGCGTCTTGGAATCCTGGTTTGTGCCTTTGACTACTGAAACCTTGGGGTGGGTGTGCCAGCAAGAAGCTTGCTGTATTGTCTGGACATCAGGACTCTGTTGTAAAGTATTATAGCCTGTCTGTTGGGAAGAACAGGTTTTCCTCTGTGTTTCTTTTTTCCAGCTATAAAGTACTTTTGCTTTTACCAGAGTGTCTGGCTGTTTTTTCCAGTTGGTGTTGAGGTCTGGGGGAACCCAGACAGAACATTAAGTAGAAGCAATTTTTCCCATAGGAATCAATGTAAAAGCAAATAATGCGTGCAAACCCATTAGGAAAGAAATAAAAGCTCGGAATTTGGGTGGGAGGAGGAGGAGGAAGAGGAGGAGGAGGAGAGTCGCTGCCGGAGGAAGAAGGTGAGGTGAGAGGAATCAAAAAAATCCAAAATTTTAAGGTTTTAAAAAAAGAGGGACTCTGAGGCGGCGAGGAGGAGCACACGCCTCCAACACACCCGGCGCGAGGCTGCCTCCCATACACTGGCTGCTGCTGCTGCTACCTGCTGCCTCTTCCTTCCCATGCTGAAGGGCTCCACTCCCCTCTCCTCTCGCTTGCTCGCTTTTATTTATTTATTTATTTTATTTATTTATTTATTTTGTTCAATACACAATGAGGGTTTTAGTGGGTATATATCTATATACACATAGTACATGATGAAAGTTATAGAGGAGATACTCATAGTAAAATATATCTAAGAAAGAATAGAAAAGAAGGTATAGGAATAGAACGTATCAATGAAAGAATAGAAGAAGAGATATAGGAATAGAAGAAAGGTATAGGAGATATAGGAGAGCAATATAGGAGGACAGGGGATGGAAGGCACTCTAGTGCACTTGTACTCGCCCCTTACTGACCTCTTAGGAATCTGGATAGGTCAACCGTAGATAATCTAAGGGTAAAGTGTTGGGGGTTTGGGGATGACACTACGGAGTCCGGTAATGAGTTCCACGCTTCGACAACTCGGTTACTGAAGTCATATTTTTTACAGTCAAGTTTGGAGCGGTTAATATTAAGTTTAAATCTGTTGTGTGCTCTTGTGTTGTTGTGGTTGAAGCTGAAGTAGTTGCCTTTCCTTCACTGTGCTAACTCCTCGGCTGTCCAGAGCGAAGGGAGCGTTTCTTTTCTCTGGGCACTGGCAGAGGTTTATTCCCTGTCTAAGTGCCCAGAGAAAGGAAAAGGCTTCATTCACTCTGGACTGCCAAAGCCTCCTTAAGTGGCACCGAAAGGCTCCTCTGGCAGCCCAGATGGCCCTGATTAAATGGAGAATGGCAGGAAAC
This sequence comes from Erythrolamprus reginae, assembly GCF_031021105.1. Taxonomy (NCBI): domain Eukaryota; kingdom Metazoa; phylum Chordata; class Lepidosauria; order Squamata; family Dipsadidae; genus Erythrolamprus; species Erythrolamprus reginae. The sequence goes on from NC_091952.1 coordinate 229,901,471, forward strand.
TGGCCGGGCCTTTGTGCCGCTCTCAAATTTCCTGGGAATTTTTTCCAGGCTTGGGTTCTTAAGTAGAAAATGGTTCTTAAGTAGAGGCAAAAAAATCTTGAACACCCAGTTCTTATCTAGGAAAGTTCTTAAGTAGAGGCGTTCTTAAGTAGAGGTACCACTGTATTTCATCTCGTCTTATTTCCCAGTTCACCTGACAGGGCTGACATTCTGAGAGGAGTTTGATTGGTATCAGGTAAGTAAACGAAGAGAAGGGACCTATAGAAACACCCAGATGATTGCTAATCAAAACTAACACTTAAAAATAGCATCTCAGCTGGATATGCCAGTGATCAGGGCAATCCTGATGTGTGTGGGAGGGGGGGGAGGAACAAACATGAAATAAAATAAGGTAAGGAATGCTGGCCAAGAGAGGACACAAGGTAACAGAGTAATAGAAATATAGAAACATAGAAATATAGAAGACTGACGGCAGAAAAAGACCTCATGGTCCATCTAGTCTGCCCTTATACTATTTCCAGGATTTTATCTTACAATGGATATATGTTTATCCCAGGCATGTTTAAATTCAGTTACTGTGGATTTATCTACCACGTCTGCTGGAAGTTTGTTCCAAGCATCTACTAATCTTTCAGTAAAATAATATTTTCTCATGTTGCCTTTGATCTTTCCCCCAACTAAATTCAGATTGTGTCCCCTTGTTCTTGTGTTCACTTTCCTATTAAAAACACTTCCCTCCTGGATGTTATTTAACCCTTTAATACTGTATATTTAAATGTTTCGATCATGTCCCCCCTTTCCCTTCTGTCCTCCAGACTATACAGATTGAGTTCATTAAGTCTTTCCTGATACGTTTTATGCTTAAGACCTCCCACCATTCTTGTAGCCCGTCTTTGGACCCGTTCAATTTTGTCAATATCTTTTTGTAGGTGAGGTCTCCAGAACTGAACACAGTATTCCAAATGTGGTCTCACCAGCGCTCTATATAAGGGGATCACAATCTCCCTCTTCCGGCTTATTATACCTCTAGCTATGCAGCCAAGCATCCTACTTGCTTTTCCTACCGCCCGACCACACTGCTCACCCATTTTGAGACTATCAGAAATCACTACCCCTAAATCCTTCTCTTCTGAAGTTTTTGCTAACACAAAAAGATGGACATTTTAAAAAACTGAGAGGAAGATTTCATGCAATACTTGTCAATAAGAAGAAGTGAAATCTCACCCGCGTTCATGTCCTCTCATGAGATTTTGCTTCCTGGGCATTAGTGAAAGGCTGCAAAAAAATTTACTACCACACCATGGGTGTGGCTTATTTTGTGGGTGTGGGCATATGACCAGGTGGGAGTGGCTTGGCGATCATGTGACTGGGGGTGGCTTAAAGGTCATGTGATTGACTTAAAAGGTGGCCAAGGGTTTGGGTTAGGGTTAAGCTTATTTTGTGGGTGTGGTTTGCCAGCCATGTGACTGGGTGGGAGTAGCTTGACAATCATGTGACCGGGGTGGCTTAAAGATCATGGGATTGGCTTAAAGGTAGCCAATTTGATGTCACTCATGTCAAGGGTTTGGGTTAGCATTAGGGTGCCTCACCTCAAAGAGGTACAATTTTCCTATCTATTTACTATTACTGAACATCCAAAATATACTATTTAATTCTATGTATATATGCCATATGTGTACATAAATATTACACACATGCACACAAAAATATACATTATCTACTATAAAAATTGTATGTATATGTACACACACATATACACAGCTCTTTTAAAATTATACACATTCAACCTCATTTACTGTGATAGGAAAAACATACCCAGAGCCCAGAAGGGAAAAAGAAAAAAAAATATCAAAATTTTTCTACCGGTTCTGCGTACCTGACCGTACTCGTAGGATTCCAAAGCTAAGACAGGTATCTTTGAAAATCTTGCATTAGTGTCAGGTGCAGGTTAATTGTATATAATAATAAGATGGTGAGCCCCACATATCTGGTGAAGGTAACACAAAGATGAGAGTGGTTCCAAGCCAGTTACATATTCAGACAATCTACTGCATTATTTGTATAGGAAGACATGACTAGTAAACTGATATAGTACCTGCCCTTCTAAAATATTAGATGGTTGTTATACCTTCCTTGTAAAGCAAGAATGTCCAGGCTTGGCAAATTTTAGGACTTGTGGACTTCAACTCCCAGAATTCTCCAGCCAGTACAAGCCTTAAAATAGCCAAGGTTGGACAACCTTGTTGTAAAGCAGTGCTTCTCAAATACTTGTTGTAAAGCAGTACTTTTCAAATACTTGTTGTAAAGCAGTGCTTCTCAAATACTAGGGCAGGCCCTGCTGGGGTGGGCATGGAGCGATGACAGGGGGGGCGCGTGTCACCCCAGGGAATATGTATGGTCCCCCTCAATTGATTCCCTTAACTTTAAAAAAAATTTTTTTAATTAATTTTTTAATATAGAAAAAAACACACAACATATAACAAGTGCTCAGTGATTGTGCCCACCACCACACAAACATTCATACCCCACCATCAAATTGGGGGTGTTCCTTATATATACCGTTTTAACTCAAGAGCAAAATATCTATTTACATATTATAAAGTGATTCCAACTTGTTTCTTAAAGCTTGGTCTCGGATCCTACTCACTATATATTGTCTCACTTTGTCCCATCGCCCCATCAGTTGTCGCAATTCAGTTTCATTAGTCAAATTCATCCTTTTGTCCATAATTTCAAATTGAATGTGGTCCACCATGTATCTATACCAATTTTGCATTGTCCATTTTGTCGCATCCTTCCAACCTAATACTATTACCGCCTGAGCGCTTTCTATCGCTACTTGTTTTATTTCTCTGAATTCTCCCATCTCATTACTTTTAACTAATACTGCCATTTCCTTAGTAATTATCCATCTTATATTTAATATCCTATTAATATCCTCTTGCACTTTTTGCCAAAAATGAGTGTTTATGCATATGCTATGTTGTGGTTAGCTCTGGCCCAACTCCTGCCCCAAGGACTGTGGATGTGGGGGAGACATCCACATGCTGCAGGCCTGTTTTGCCCCCGGTGGAATCTGATGATGAAGGCGCCTCTGACCAAGAAGACATGAGTGACAGGGAGGAGGAGAGTGTGGCAGACAGCTCAGAAGGAGAACAATTATCTAGCTCCTCCTTGGATTCAGAACAAGAGTTAATGATACAGCCACGCATGCAGAGAGTGATGCATAGGCAACAACAATTGAGAGATTATTATCAAAGAAAATGAGGCCACCTGTGGTTGGGTGGGGCTGTGGTAATTAGTGAGGCTGCTATAAATAGAAGCCTCTGGGTTTGGCCATTGTGGAGGATTATCTGATCATTGTGTTTCCTGACTGCTTTACTGACTTTGACCTTTTGTGTGCTGATTTTTCCCTGCTTTGACACTAAACCAGAGCAAAGTGTGTTTCACTTTGTGAAAGAAGAAGGACTGTGAATTGCCTCACAGCTGCAAGCTAAGTATCTCAGAACTGATAAGGGACTTGTACAAATTACCAGTTTGTTTGGAGACGAGTGCTCTTTGCTATACCAAAAGAGGGCTTGGTTTAAATGAATTTTCATTATAAAGAACCTTGTTTTGAATTTTCAAACATGTGTGTGTCTGAAATTATATCTGTGCACTTTTGGGAGGATTCTACCAGAGAGCTCGACAGAACATGCTATGAGAATGCCCAGTAGTGCAGAATTGATTCCCTTAACCAAAAACAGGCTCCACTGAGTTCTGTGGGACTTACTCCCAGGTAAGTGGGTAGTGCAACCTTCACCAGCTAATAGTTTGCTTGCAACTTATAATAAGTAAAATAATAAATATTAACACTAAAATTCTATTAGGGCCCAGATTGGAGAGTTGGGTGTGTGTGTGCGAAATGTTTACTTCTTCCTGGAGAGGCATAACAGAAAATAATTGAGAAGCACTATTGTAAAGCATAAGCAAGGAACAACTCCCAGTCTCAGGAAAGTTTTATGTAAAATTTTAAAAATAAACTTCTATTCCTCTAATGCAGAGGTCTTCAAACTTGGCAACTTTAAGACTTCTGGACTTCAACTCCCAGAATTCTCCAGCCACCTGGGGAATTCTGGGAGTTGAAGTCCAGAAGTCTTAAAGTTGCCAAGTTTGGGGACCCCTGCGTCAGATGATAGATTCACTATTCATTCTAGGTATTTTGCTTCATTCATTCTAGGTATCTAGATTATTCAGCACAGCAGAGCAATATTAAATACATGTTTTTTCAGAGATTAGCAGAATACTTAGATGACATAGGAGATTTTCTTTACGAACTAAAATCTTTTCCCCTATGCCGTGATTAATTCTTCCCTCCCTGGGGATTTAGCATTAAATTTATTATCCTTTTTATTAGAAAGTGGGAAATTGTTGAAAAGAGCCGCTGTATCAAATCCAGATTTTCTCCTTGAAATACGGATCAAACAGATTCTAGTGCCTTCATTTTGCCTCATTATCTTAGGTTTTACACATGTTATAACAAGATCTTTAGTCCATCCTATTGTAAATGAAATGGCACGGATGATCGTGTGATAGTGACATTTGCTTTAATTCAAATATGTGATACTATTTTTTTTAAAAAAACATGCTTATAACAAGGTAGAAAAATCTTACACTGCTTAGGCAAGATTTTCAATTTCAAACGAAATTAGTCCACAAAATACAGTGGTACCTCTACCTAAGAACGCCTCTACTTACAAACTTTTCTAGATAAGAACCTGGTGTTTAATATTTTTTTGCCTCTTCTCAAGAACCATTTTCCACTTATAAACCTGAGCCTCTGAAACTGTAACCGGAAAAGGCAGGGAGAAGCCTCCGTGGGGCCTCTCTAGGAATCTCCTGGGAGGAAACAAGGCCAGAAAAGGTGGGGAGAAGCCTCCATGGGGCCTCTCTAGGAATCTCCTGGGAGGAAACAGGCCTGGAAAAGGTGGGGAGAAGCCTCCATGGGGCCTCTCTAGGAATCTCCTAGAAGGAAACAGGGCTGGAAAAGGCAGGGGGAAGCCTCCGTGGGGTCTCTCTAGGAATCTCCTGGGAGGAAACAGGGCCTACACCCTCCATATGGTTTCCCCAATTGCACGCATTATTTGCTTTTACATTGATTCCTACTGAGAAAAATTGCTTCTTCTTACAAACTTTTCTACTTAAGAACCTGGTCACGTAATGAATTCAGTTCGTAAGTATTTTAGGTTAGCTAGGAAGAAATATAATTTATTAACCAAATTCATATGGCTGCCCTCTTCAACAACTCCATGGAACAGGAAAAGATTGGTTGTTCTAGGTTTATATCAGATTTAATCGTACCGAGGGAAGAGCTGCCCATTGCTGGTGCTACTGGTGCGCTCCCAGTGACTGGCGCAAGGGTACGCGCTTCCGGCATGCACACCCACATTTACCGGCGTGAGATTAGGCGGCCGCGCATGCACAGGAAGCAAAATCCCATGCAAGGACGCTAGCGTGCGTGAGATTTTGCAGATTCTTGGCGATTTCTTTGCTTCTGTGCGTGCGTATATGCTGAAGCAAAAAATGCCAAAAATCGGTGAAATTTATTTATTTATTTATTTATTTGTTTATTTATTTATTTATTTATTTATTTATTTATTTGGTTGGTTGGTTGGTTGGTTGGTTGGTTGGTTGGTTGGTTGGTTGGTTGGTTGGTTGGTTGGTTAGTTAGTTAGTTAGTTAGTTAGTTAGTTAGTATGCCGCCCCTCTCCGTAGACTGAGGTTGGCTGACAGCAGTAATAGAAAAACAATGTACAATACAAATCTAATAATTAAAACTAAAAACCCATAATTTAAAAACCATGCACACAACATACCATACATAAACAATATAGGCCTGGGGAAGTTATCTCAGTTCCCCCATGCCTGACGGCAGAGGTGGGTTTTAAGGAGTTTACGAAAGGCGAGGAGGGTGGGGGCTGTTCTAATCTCCGGGGAGAGCTGGTTCCAGAGGGTCAGGACCGCCACAGAGAAGGCTCTTCCCCTGGGACCCGCCAAACGACATTGTTTAGTCGACAGGACCTGGAGAAGGCCAACTCTGTGGGACCTAATCAGTCGCTGGGATTTGTGCGGCAGAAGGCAGTCCCCGGAGATAATATCGTACATGCAAGCATCCTCATGCGAGATTTCACTTGCGTTGCATGCGCAGAAGCTGAATCTTGCACTGGCCATATTGAAGATGCACAGCTGCATGCACATCACAATTTTTGCTACCACACTATAGTGTGGCCCATACCCGGTACTGACCACTACTGATTCGTACCTTTCCCCCCCATTGTTTTCTCTCTTTTTACTCCCCCACCGCAAGCATTTTGTCTTAATTACAAAAACTAAGTATGTTTCATAATGTTTCCTTCATGTCTACATTTGTCAATAAAATCTGGACTAGATGAGAAAGTTCTAAGCCTTTCCTGGTAAGTGAGCAGAAAAGTTATTTTTCATAACAAAATTACAAGTTGATTTAAGAAAGCTAAATATGATCGAGTCTGATTGGGATCAGGACTAGAGACTATCAAGAAATTTCAGGGTTGTAGTTTAAAAAAAGAAGAAAGGAAGAATGTTTATGGAGATTCAGTCACCCAGATCATGGGTGTGCCAAAGGTGCTTTTTCAAAATGCACCTGGACTTTATTGCGAAGAGAAATGTTTTCAGGAAAAACTAAGTCTAGTTGGCTTTCAAATTGTTCTGCCGGCGTGTTTCAACCGCCCATAATTACAGGGGAATTAGTCCAGGAAGGCACACACCACACGATAAAAGGAAAACCCAAAAGTTTTTATAAACAGAAAAAACAGAAACAGCTCCCTTTTTAAATGTCAAAGGGATTTTCTGGTACACACAAGGCACAGGTTAAATGCAATCCAATTGCTCACCCAATAACTGGGAAATTGAGTCCAATTCTAAAGTCCAGAGAGTCCACACACAATCTTGAACAGCACAAAAAACATGATCTTGACGAAACAATGAATCAGGTAAACTGCCATGAGGTTAAAACACCAAGCTGCACTTTTATATGTAGCACTAATTTCAACAGCCCCACCCAACCACAGGTGGCCTCATTTTCTCTTGTAATAATCCTTCAGTTGTTGTCTCCTATGCATCACTCTACGCATGCGTGGATGTGTCATTAATTCTTCTTCAGAATCCAGGGATGATACAGATGATTGATCTCCTCCTGGGCTGTCTGCCAAACTCCCCTCTTCCCTGTCACTCATGCTTCCTTGGTCAGAGGAGACTTCGTCGGCAGATTCCATCGGGAGCAAAACAGACCTAGCGGCATGTGGATGTTTTCCCCACATCCACCTGCACATTCCTTGGGGCAGGAGCTGGGCCAGGGCTAACCACAACACAAATAAGCAGCTTTAGGACAAGAAAAACCACTTCCTCCATAAGTGGCATAGGAGCAGACCTCACCTTTTAAAAGCCAAGTATTTATTTAATATGTCTTTAATCACTTATGATTCACTCTGAGTCTTGTGTGAATAAAAAAAAAAAAGGCCAACATGCCAAGATTACAATTAGCTTGGAATATAAATTGAATTAACTCAGTTAAGCAATTGAACGCTCCCATCTCCCTCTTTTCTTTCCCAAATTTTCCAGTTTTGGAGCAGTTGAGATTGTTTGTGGATTGCACTGAAGGTTTGTGATTGTGAAAAAAAGCATGGATTTGACATAGGTTATTATATAGCACAGGAATGATTAGTTAATTTATGCAGATGTCCAAAAAAGGCTTAGGGCAGTAATGGCGAACCTATGGCATGGGTGCCAGAGGTGGCAAACAGAGCCATACCGGCTGGCACATGAGCAGCTGTTCTAGCTCAGCTCCAACATGCATGTGTGCCAGCCAGCTGATTTTTGACTTGCACAGATGCTCTGGGAGGGCGTTTTTGGTTTCCATAGAGCCATAACCTTGACAAAAATAATTTATTGCCAGAAGACAATTGAGCAGCATGTATAGCACTTTTTTTTTGCCTTTTCTGATATTTTTTCTGAAGGTGTATGGATTTAAAGTTCAGCTAGGTGGCAGCAAGTAACCAACTTTTGCTGATCAGTTAAGCAGGTTTAGATATTATTATTATTATTATTATTATTATTATTATTATTATTATTATTATTATTATTATTATTGGGATGGGAGCTAACCAGGAAGTCCCAGAACTCTAGACTAGACTGGGAGTTCAAAAGCAAGGATTTTGCAAGGTGGCAGCAGCAAAACACTTCGGTTTAGGAAGAAAATCACACTGATATGGCTTTTAAAATCACCAGGAATTAGGATGGATTTGAAGACTAGTTTTTGACCTAACATTTACATAGCGCTGGGTATGGAATACATTTTGTATTTGTTTCAGTAGCATGAAACAATCGCAGTAGAATATAGATATAACATTCTAAGGAAAAACATACAGCAATTGAAATTTTGAGATGGGTAGCAATGATTAAAGCCCCAAGTAGAAGTAGCATTGGCTTACCTGAACGGTCTTTACTGTGCGCTGCAGGGAGAGTCCAAGAGTCCATCGGTTGTCATGAGGAATGAGCTAATTGATTGAATTAAACATCCCCCCTCTCTCTGCTCCACCGGCTGTGATAATTACGTTTTTCAACAAAGGTGCGTACATCCATACAAGGGAGAACAATGGGAGCCAAAATCCAGCGACTCTGGATCCCAAAGCCAGGGCGGGTTTGGACTCTCCCCGCAGTGTACAGAGAAGACTGTTCAAGTTTGCTAACATTACTTCCTCCTGTGTGCTGCTAAGGAGAGTCCAAGCATGGGATATACCCAAGCTTAAGTCTCGTGGGTGGGACCAGGCTGGTCCAGGGGAGCAGACCCTCTAAAGTACCCTCCTTCCGAAGGCTACCTCAGCCAAGACAAACACATCCAGTTTGTAATGTTTGATGAATGGTGACAGAGTAGTCCATATGCTGCTCGACAGATGTCCTTAATAGATGCCTGCATGGCCCAGGCCATAGAAGTGGTTGTGATATGGGTGAAATGTGCAGTTAACTTGCAGGAAACCAGCCTGGATTGGCTCCCATAGGCCTGGGCGATTCAGGCCTTTCAGCCAGTGACTGACAGTTTGGAGTGTGACCTTGCAACCCATGGAGGCTGGTTGAAAAGCCACAATGCCTCGGTTTTCCAGAAGGAAGCAGTTTGTGGAATATAAATCCAGAGGGCCCTCTAGACATCCAATGTATGCTAGTGCTCCTCCAATGGATGTGACAGGTTGGGGCAGAAGTCTGGAAGGATCACCTCCTGGGCCTGATGGAATCAGTTCACTTTAGGAAGAAAAGAAGGATCCAGCTGGAGGATGACCCTGTCAGTATGGAAAAGTCAGAGGTCTTGTCACATGGAGAGTGCTGCCAACTCGGAAACCCTCCTGGATGAGGTGATAGCGACCAAGAAGTCTGTCTTGAAGATCAGGAACTAGAGCGATATCATCCTCAACGGCTCCAATGAAGATAATCTGAGAGCTTACAGGACCAGGCAGAGATCCCAGGAAGAGTATCGATGTGACTTCAGTAACCGAGTTGTCGAAGCGTGGAACTCATTACCGGACTCCATAGTGTCATCCCCAAACCCCCAACACTTTACCCTTAGATTATCTACGGTTGACCTATCCAGATTCCTAAGAGGTCAGTAAGGGGCGAGTACAAGTGCACGAGAGTGCCCTGTCCTATTGCTCTCCTATATCTCCTATACCTTTCCTCTATTCCTATATCTCTTCTTCTATTCTTTCATTGATATATTCTATTCCTATATCTTCTTTTCTATTATTTCTTAGTTATACTGTATTCTACTATGAGTATCTCCTCTATAACCTTCATCATGTATTTTACTATGTGTATATTGATATATACCCACTAAAACCCTCATTGTGTATTGGACTAAATAAATAAATAAATAAATAAATAAATAAATAAATAAATAAATAAATAAATAAATAAATAAATAAATAAATAAATAAATAAATAAATAAATAAATAAATAAATAAATAAATAAATAAATAAATAAATAAATAAATAAAATGTCCTGGAGCCTCAAATTAGTGGCTCCTCTCAAAAATCCCGAGCAGTTGCCCTACCTCAGCTCCAGCGGGCATGTGTGTGCCAGCCGATTTTTGATTTGCAGAGGCTCTGGGAGGGCGTTGTTGAGCCTCCGAAGGGATGGGGGAGGGCATTTTTACCTTCCCCCGGCTCCAGCGAAGCTTTTGGAGCCCGGGGAGGGCAAAACACGAGCCGACTGGGCCCACCAAAAGTTGGGAAACAGGCCATTACTGGCCTCCAGGGAGCAGGGAAGCTGCTCCCCCGGAGAATTTACCAGACTTTGAGGACACTCCATGTTGACCTTGAGTTTAGCTTTGTGGAGAAGTGTTTTAAATAGAGCTGGTTTAAAGAAGCCTGTGAACACTAGCTAGTCAGGGATCAGACCTTCGTCATTGTTGTAGTTCGCTCTGGCCCAGCTCCTGCCCCAAGGACTGTGGATGTGGGGGAGACATCCACATGCTGCAGGCCTGTTTTGCCCCCGGTGGAATCTGCTGATGAAGGCTCCTCTGACCAAGAAGACATGAGTGACAGGGAGGAGGAGAGTGGGGCAGACAGCTCAGAAGGAGATCAATTATCTAGCTCCTCCTTGGATTCAGAACAAGAGTTAATGATACAGCCACGCATGCGGAGAGCGATGCATAGGCAACAACAACTGAGAGATTATTATCAAAGAAAATGAGGCCACCTGTGGTTGGGTGGGGCTGTGGTAATTAGTGAGGCTGCTATAAATAGCAGCCTGTGGGTTTGGCCATTGTGGAGGATTATCTGATCCTTGTGTTTCGTGACTGCTTTACTGACTTTGACCTTTTGTGTGCTGATTTTTCCCCGCTTTGAAACTAAACCAGAGCAAAGTGTGTTTCACTTTGTGAAAGAAGGACTGTGAATTGCCTCATAGCTGCAAGCTAAGTATCTCAGAACTGATAAGGGACTTGTACAAATTACCAGTTTGTTTGGAGACAAGTGCTCTTTGCTATACCAAAAGAGGGCTTAGGTTAAGTGAATTTTCATTATAAAGAACATTGTTTTGAATTTTCAAACGTGTGTGTGTCTGAAATTTGTACCTGTGAATTTTTGGGAGGAGTCTACCAGAGAGCCCGACAGAACAGTCATCAGACAAGTCTTTGTCTGGAATGCTTCCCTCACCCCGAAGATAAGCCTCACTGATCCCAGGGGAGTGGTGTGAGTAAGCTTCATCCATATTGGACCAAACCTCCTGCATTTGGACAGGCTTGGCTTGGCAAGGTGGCCCCTACTGCATGCCTATCACAATCCCTTGGGAATAAGCATTGGCAATCATATCCTGCACCTCCACTGGAAGTCATTGCCAACTATCTTCTGTAGGACAAAACCCAGCCGCAGTAGGGGTAAATGTCACCGAGAGGCACCAGAGGAGACAATAAGAGCCGGGGTGGCGCAGCAGGTAGAGTGCTGTACTGCAAGCCACTGAAGCTGACTGTAGATCTGCAGGTCAGCGGTTCAAATCTTATCACCGACTCAAGGTTGACTCAGCCTTCCATCCTTCCGAGGTGGATAAAATGAGGACCCGGATTGTGGGGGCAATATGTTGGCTCTGTTAAAAAGTGCTATTGCTAACATGTTGTAAGCTGCCCTGAGTCTAAGGAGAAGGGTGGCATAAAAATTGAATAAATAAATGGGTCTGGGGCCAAACTGACTGGTTCTCCAGTCAAATGGGAGTTCCTTGCACTAGAACTTGGACGGTCATGGACCTATCTGGAGACCAGACCTTACTACTACGCTGTTTCCATATCCACAGGCAGAGAGGACAAGGGGTCTGAGGAACCAGTTAGGGTGGAATAAAATGCAGATCCTTGGAAGACTGCAGCAACAGTGGGGTCAGATGTTGGGGTGCCTGCTACAAAGGCACCTCTGCCTGCTTCTGGGCCCTGGCAAACTGCTTTTCTAAGGCTCAGGAAACCATCCATCATCTAGTGATTCCACACACACCACGAGTAGTTCACATTTCCTTAATAAAGCACTTAGAAAAACCCCCAGGAGTCTTGATAGCATCCTTTCCAACTAACATGCTTCAGGCAGTTTATGAAAATGTCTTAAGAAAAATTGCTACCCGAATTGCTGATGGCGAACCTATGGCTTGGCTGCCAGAGGTGGCATGCAGAGCCATATCTGCTGGCATGCGAGCCATTACCCTAGCTCAGCTCCAGTGTGCATGTGTGTGCTAGCCAACTGATTTTTGGCTCACCTGGAGGCTCTGGAAGGGGATTTTCGCCTTCTGGAGAGTCTCCAGGGGGATGGGGGACGGCTTTTTCGCCTCTAGAGCCTGGGGAGGGCAAAAACTGGGTCTATCAGGCCCACTAGTTTGTGAAATGGACTGTTTCAGGCCTCCAGAGGGTCTCCTGGGAGACGGGAAGGCCATTTTCACCATCCCCAGGCATTGAATTATGGGTGTGGGCACTTGCGCATGCACAATAGTACACGTACTTTCGACACCCGAGAAAAAAAAGGTTTGCCATCACTGCCATAGACTAATGTGGCTTTTTACCATTAAAGGTATAGATTTCTTCCTTAGTAATCATTTTCCACATTTACACAGTATTTATGTAACATCTACGGAGAGGGGCGGCATACAAATCTAATAAATTGAATTGAATTGAATCTTCAGGTTGAGGATTGCAATCAAAGGGGAGAGGCAAAAAAAAACAAACCCCAATGTACAAATGCCACCATCAGGGACATATGGGATTGGAACTGACTTGCTAAGCAATTAGTGGCCAGTAGTGTTTAGACCCAGCAGGAAAATGGTTCTCAGAACTGGGCTACTACTGTGCAGTTGTGTTGGATAACATTATCCTAGCCACTATTTCCCAGCAGTATGATATTGCTTAAAATGCAGGTCAAAGTTCCTATCAGTTAATTCTTAAGTCTGCTAAATCCCTATCTATTAATTAAAAGGTTCTTGGAACTATATCCCCCAGAATACCTATTGCATGTACTTTTTGTCTGGGAAGTCTACGTTTTGAAACACTAACACAATTGGAAAGCACAGATTTAAACTGGTATGATGCTATTAACAGAGTTGGAAGTACCTTGTTTTTTCCATATAAAATTATAAATTCCATATATTAGGAAGCCTAAAGGAAACTATTTATACCTGGCATGGATAAAGTATGAAAATTACTTTTTTGATGATCAGCCTTATGAAAGGTGATGGGGTCAGTTATATATCAATGAAATACTGTAAACATATATTTTACACAAAGTCCTCCCAAATTAAACATTTAGAAGAGCAACGTGGCAAATATTTACTTAGAGGGTGCATTATTGGACACAGCAGATCACTACTATTACTATAGCAGATCAGTCATAACCATAGTTCCCTCTAAGCTGAGCAGTGAGCAATCGCTTACTTAAAAATCATCATCAACTCAGAGTTTTCCAAACCAGCCCAGAAGCCGAGAGGGAAAGAGTGAAAGGGAAGGAGAGAGAGAGGAAGAGAGGAAGTGAGAGAAAGATAGAAAAAAGAGAGGAAGGAAAAGAGAAAGAAAAAGAATGGGAGTAAGGAAGAGAGAAAGAAAATCAAAATCTAGTTTAAAACTAGCTCAACTATTTAAGTGGTATTTTGATATTGATAGAGTTGCCCTATTATGAGCTCACTGTTATAGACACACAGTACAGTATTTTATTTTGAAATTCTCTGACACAAAACAGGGTGGGTTTTTTATTTATTTGTTTGTTTATTTATTTATTTATTATTTCTGTGCCGCCCAGTCCCGAAGGGACTGCCGCTCAGACACTATACTTTTCCGCCCACCCCCCCAAAAAATTAGAGGGAACACTGGTCATAACACTTTCATAAAACATGCTGCAAACACTAGCACAGGGCTGTCAAAGCCACAGCCAATGAACTGAATGCATCATGCATTGGCCACGCCCACACATTTTAGCAAAGGGGGGGGGAAGTCACGATAAGTTACGTAACACTGCTTTGACCCCATAGGTTTGACACCCCGGCACTAGCATAAGCTGTAGAAGAAACATGAAGCCTAGTTTCTTACATCTATTGTAATACTAAGTACAGCCAGTAAATTTTTAAAATCATAATTTCCCCAAGAGATGCTGGTGAAGACATAAAAAAGGAATAGCTTCTTCTCATGCACATATATTTCATGAAAGCAATCTGGTTTTCATGTTACTATACAAGATACTGAAACAACAAGGAAAAAGAATATATTTAAGAGGTAACAGTGTTGTTCATGGATGATCTTGGTTTTATAGTTTTCCTGAGGTACAAATTAAAACGAATCAAACTCATTTTTCAAAATATTTTAATCCCCCATGGATATGTATGGTCCACCACTTTTTAAAAATTATTGCTTACAGAACTCTGGTTCATACTCAGACAAGACCAAAGTTTAAACGTAACCATTCTGTAAATGACTGCATTTAAATGCATACTTTTAAAAATGTTGCACACACACCTACTTTCTCAAGAATTCTGCAACTCTAATGCTAGAGTTGTACCACCACATAAGTAAAGCAACAGCAACAACCCCAAACATAACATGCTGCCAGATTGAAGAAAAATGTCTCACTTGATATAATCCAGTTTTGAAATTCAAGTAGCCTGATACATTTTTTCAAGAACAATCAAGTCTGAACTATTAGATTTTGTATTTAGTGTTCCAGTATTTAAACCAAATGTTTTACTAACGTTCTTTGCCAACACTGATCCGTAAGGTTAGGCAGCATTTTCAATGATATGTTCAAAAGAATTATTGTTTTGGAATATCCACATTCAAACTAGCCTTTGAAATAGGACTGTGGCCAATATCACAGGAAGGAAACGCACTACTGTACTGTGTATTTTGGCACATTATATCTTGTGCATTTTAAGTATGACAAATGATGGTTTAAACAAATTACGTAAATGCATGCTGGCTTGCTAACTACCAATACACAATGTTCATAACAGCAAAATCCTTGTGCATATTTTCTCTAATCTTATCTTGGTTTTATCTATGAATGACACATGCAAATCGAATGAAACTTTTGCTGTTATTTCCATTCCTTGTGCTAAACAAAGAAATAAAACTGCTCAGTTAGCATCAAGGTTAAAGAAATGACACTTGCATTAGGTAGGCAGGAAATATCACATTTTCAACTTTTGCTTTTAAAAAGATTTTAATCCGACACATTACAATGCACAATTGTGTCTTTTGATCCAGAGTTAACAGGTTCTATTCACAAGATTTGGAAACTTTTTCACTTATTCCTTACACCCATACTTTTAACCAACACAGAGAATTAAATTATTCTTATTATGGATAGTTCCAACCTATCCAATTCATTCCCATATGTTAAATGTCAGGATTTTCTGGTGACCTTGACTGGTTAGAAACAAATTATCTTTAGCAGTTTAATTAACGTATAAAATCAAGATTTAGCTTGCTCAGTGTACAGGCACAAGCTACTTATAACAGCAATTCAGAAAAATGCAGTCTGCAGCATAAGTGGGTCAGTTGTACTAATTTAATAGAAACCTATTTTTTGTTCCCATCCCCATTATTTGTTGATAATAAGTCTGAAAGAAAATACAGTGATACCTAGTCTTACAAACGCCTCATCATACAAACTTTTCAAGATACAAACCCGGGGTTTAAGATTTTTTTGCCTCTTCTTACAAACTATTTTCACCGTACAAACCCACCGCCGCCACTGGGATGCCCCACTTCCGGACTTCCGTTGCCAGCAAAGCACCCGTTTTTGCGTTGCTGGGATTCCCCTGAGGCTCCCTTCCATGGGAAACCCCACCTTCGGACTTCCGTTGCCAGCGAAGCACTCGTTTTTGCGATGCTGGGATTCCCCTGCAGCATCGCAAAAACACAGAAGTTCAGAGGTGGGGTTTCCCATGGAGGGGAGCCTCAGGGAAATCCCAGCAGCGCAAAAACGGGCGCTTCAGCTGGCAAAAGGGTTGAATTTTGGGCTTGCACACATTAATCGCTTTTCCATTGATTCCTATGGAAAACATTGTTTCGTCTTACAAACTTTTCACCTTAAGAACCTCGTCCCGGAACCAATTAAGTTTGTAAGACAAGGTATCACTGTATTACATGTATCTGCTTGAGGAATCAATTCACCTGAAAGCATTTTTCCGGAATTCCACCTAAACAAACTAAAATAAAATTAGTGAATTTATAACCTCTCAAATTATTTTTAAAACACTGTTCCACTCCAGCTTTTTAAAACCTCTTATTGGTTTGAAAGGCAGATTTCTTGCCTGTGGGACCCCCCCCCCCCATGTCATTTTTACAATGAGGACATTTATTAGGTAAGAAAGGAAAACAAAGCAAGAGCTTTATTCCAATGTCAGGTGTGCAAGTAAGCAGTGTAACTGGTATTGTTTACCCCAGGGTAATGAAAATAGCATCAACTTAACTGACACATCAGATTAGTAAACAAATAGATCACAATTATTTTTTTCTGTATGCATCAAATGTGTATTATGTGTGCTGGCTTAACAGAATGATTTCAAAGACGTCTGTTCTAGGCACAAAGCAAACTTTGGTTAATATTACTGTCAGTGTTAAACCAGTAACATAAGTAACCCGTCACAAATTATCTGTTTGAGTGAAAAGCACCTGGGGCAGAACCTATAGACTGCACCTGAGATCAGAATCCTGCTCAAACATAGTTTGGAAATCTGTAACGTAATGCAACACTGCCTGGTATTGAAATTTTAACATGGACACTGCTATATGTAATCAGGTCCAACTAATCAATGAATAAAGCCATTATTTCTCTTGGCATGTGCCATTCTATTCCATCAAATAAGCTTTTTCCATTTTAGTTTTCAAATAGGGAAACATTTACAGTAGTCATTTTTACATATGAAAGGTTGCCAGGTGGCCCACTTCTTACAGGTGTGAGAAGTTACACAGAGGGTCTTCACAACAGAAAGCAGTTATTTCATGTTGCTATAGTCTGAACCACTCAGATCATGTTTAAAAAAGAAGAAGAATGTTCAGTTCAAGTATACTTCTGATACCCCACCATTTAGTATAATGATTCACTGCTGCTGCAGGAGACTCCAGTGCATAAATCCAAGATACAAGTGCCCCTATGCATAAAGAGTGAAATCGCACAATGGCCGGCAGAATAGGCACTCCAACCTAAGTAGCTGAAAGTGCACAATTCTTCAGTCAAAAGCAGTGGGTTTATTTTTTCATTTGTTTGTTTTTAAGAAAATGATCGCGCTCAGGCAAGTATATTGAATGGAGAAATTATTTCCTTGTTTCTAATGGACTTAATTAACAGCAATGAATCTACCCTAAGTGAACTATCTAATTTTTGGCAGGGTGAGAAGTTCACTTGTTGAAGTTTTATAAGGCAAATAAAACATGGAAATAGAATTTCTACAAGTATTTGACCTGTGATATTGTAAAATCAAAGTACTATTTTATTAAATGAGTTATTTTACACAATATGAACATCAATATAATTACAACTGTAAATTTTTCTTTAGAATGAACCAATTTCCAGATTTCCAAGTAGGGCACAACTGTACAATTACACAGAGTTGTCTTTACATGAAGCCCAAGAGGAACAGCATAAAAATATGAATGTTTCTATAGCCCCTTCATTTTTTGCTGATCAACAGTTTGTTAGAGAAGCAGCTGCAGATTTGTTATGTAATGTCTGACAATAGAAGAGTCAATAGATTCCATGAATTCACCTGAAATACAAGAGTAAATTCATTAATTGAACTGTTATGTCATTGATTAATAGTATGCAATAATTTAACGCAGTCTTTTTCAAACTTGCCAATTTTAAGAGGTGCAGATTTCAATTTTCAGAATTTCTCAGACTACTGGGAGTTGAAGTCCTTACATCTTAAAGTTTCCAAATTTGGAAAACACTGATTTAATGTCATCCAATTTTAAAATTAACCAAAACAAACAATTGTTAATGGAACTGGCTAAATCAAAACGAGAACATTATAAACATATCCTTTCTGTCGTTTTTGGCAGTTTTGCAAATAGGCTTGGTGATAACAACAGCCTAACTACACAAGTTGTAAATTCAACAGATTCCCCACTTCTCGAAAAAGCTCAAGTAGCAGTTGATTTTATATTAAAGTTATCTCTCCATTTTTATACCCTTCAGAAATATAACAAATGAAATAAAAATGAGACAAAATTATTTAGGACTTCTGATAAATTAATTCAAAATTTAAATGGTACAAAATTACCAGTGAACGTTATGCCTGAACTTCAGCTAATTCTGGAGGAAGAGGGGTTTTGGGATGCTTGCTCTCAAAGTGCTGCTTGAAGGTCTTGGGATCTGGCATCTGTGTCTGATTAAGGAGAGAACAAAGCAACAGAAATGTTCATACAGAATCAAGAACACTTTCTTCTTCCCATATCCTTAAGATCTGCCACATTCCTTTAGCTTCTTTGACTCAATCCACAGTCAATGGCCTTTGGAATATTACCATCTCTTTCTTTATTTAAATTATCTTTTTGTTAATATATTTACCCATGTTCAACTTTAATTCTCTTACAAATTTGGTCACATACAAGTGCCTTTCCACACACACTTCCTTTTATTTATATTTAATTGACATTCCTTATTAAAGTCCAGGTATTTTTAGTGCTGGGCATCAGAGAACTATAAGAAAATTTATTTAATTAAATAGTTTTCCTGATAAATTATTTAGAATTGCTTAACCTTCTTGACATCTATCTTCTCTACTATCCTCTGACCACAAAAATAAATATTAACTAGGAGTCAATAACTCAAACCTTTGACAGATTAAGTTTCTATCATTACCCCTATCAAATCAATCATCACTAAATGGGAAATATAATAATTTATATAAATATTCATGCCCTCTGGATTAGGTGAGGTTTCTAGATTAAAACACCTTGAGAGGTTATCTAACCTGTGATTAGAATCAGGGAAGTCAGCTGGAAAGGTCAACAACGGTGATCAGATGACTACAAGGATGCTGCAACATCATGCAACAGTTACAAGTACTGTACAAGGATTGGCTGGAAGTCACCTTTTCAGTGCTGTCATAACTTTGAATGGCCACTAAACTGATGGTCATAAAGCAAGAACTACCTATGTTATGTATTTTAACTAACATGTTTCTTCCAATTTCATGTTCATTGCACATTTTGGAAGTCCCATATTAATAATTTTATTTAATCAATATAATAATATATTGATCAAATAATACATAGTTCTTATTTGGAAATTCTAGCTATCCTACCTTCTGAAAGAAGCTTCCCCAATATATTACTCTTAAGGGAAAACAGCTCTAAGGCAAAATTTCCTTACCCATTATGTATACAATACAAACTTTCATACAGAAGGATGTTGCCCTGCTATACTTCATACACCCGGTTTAAAATCTAGAAAGATTGCTCAGTGTTTTGTTTCAGAGGTTCTTACCCTACAGACGGTGCATGTATATATTAAAGCAGCTTTAGCTGCAGCCTTCTGATCATGGCCTTGTTTCTTCTTCTGTCCAGCTTGCTTTTTGGCATTTTTCTGTTGTGACTGGATTTTCTGCTGACCACGAGCCATATCTAGAAGTGCAGAAATTATAACTGATTATTCACGTAGAGTTCCTAAACTAAAGTAATGTATCAGCCTATACATGCTTAGAATTATTGTTTCAGAAACTAAAATATGAAGTAGGGTATTGAAAGGGCAACATGTGACTCATAGTAACAGGGGCACAAACGTACAATAACAGCTATCAGAAACATTTGCAGCAAACATGTCTTTTCCCAGGGTCACATATCAGCTGCAGAAGGCAGCTCATTTAAACACATCAAATAGCTGAACCAAGATAAAAGTAAAGCTTTTAGTGTCAGGTGATAGTGTATATTTTTTAAATAAATTTGTATGCAAAGCTTTACAAAGAACATAAAAACTAATGACAGACTCCAACCACCAAGCCATATGTATTCAAATTTACTTCATGGATCCTCAAGACAGTATAGAATATCAATTTCAGCAGGAGCCATATCTTATTTAATTCCATTACATTTGCTTAATACAATTATATTTATTAATGTATATTTCAATAGCTCTGTGTGACTTACAAAGCTACATACCATATATAATATATAGAATTCTGAAATAATATTGAAAATAATTGCTTAAAACTCTGGAAGGCTAGAATATTAGATATGTTTGCTGTCTTGGATTGTTTATAAAAATAATAAATACAAAATTTCAAGTAAGTCCAAAATTGAAATAAGGGGAGGGCAGCTTAATCAGCAATATGGTAGGTATTTTATTGTGTGTTAATATATCTGTGGTAGGACCTATAAAACATGCTCCATTGAAAATTGAATTTACCAAGAAGACGCTGCAATTATTTAAGGCCTTTATGTACCTAAACAAATACTTTGGATTTGGCTTGGAAAGCAACTGGCAGCATATGGGGTTTTTGGTGGTGCCACTCCCATTGCATGCTTCATTTTGTAACAGTCACAAGTCTGTAACAATTCCAAGGGCAGTCAAACAACATAGGGATGTTGCAATAATCTACACCTGATGTTACTGGCACAGGTATCACTGAAACCAAGTTTCTCTTCAAGTATAAACTATCACAGTAGTAGAAGCTCATGAAAATCCTCACTTGCTACTACTGTTATCTAGTAATTTACGTGTTTGTATAATTTAGGCTATCTGTACAAGTTCAAGGAGAACTCCTTAACTATGAACTTCTTCCTCATTCAAATTAGATTATATCTCACAGAGTAAGAGATAATGATGCAGTTGTACTGTAGTGCAAGGAAACTGGAAGTTTTATTTATTCTTTTTCCACTCCTCCACTCCCCTCATGTTCCTTCCAATAATTCAACAATCACAAATTCCATCATTGTGAAGTATACTCATAACAAATATTCTTTCTACTATTCATGATTTATATTCCAACATCATTATATTTCCCTGTTCCTATAATTCCACTACATTTTGTGGCAAATCAACATTTGGTACTGTATTTTGTTCCACCCAAATATTATGCAAATAGCAGTATGAGTGGAATACTATCAATTTCTCACTGAATAAAGGAGGTTAGTCCATTTATAATTCAGGAAAATATTTGCCAGCAATTCTGGATACAAAGAATATCAATTTTTTTAAAAAAGAAAACATTAAACATTAAACACCATTAACAACTTGGAGAGGTTTGTATTTAATTACTGTAAGAGGAAGAAAAAACAGTGGGAAAAAAGATTAGAAGTTTGGTCATATGGCTCATTTGTGGCCACAAATCAATACTAAAACTAAAGGATATTTATTATAAATTTAAAATATATTAACTGACACAGATAAGTAAGAGGTTTTCCATTCAAGCACATTCAATGCAATTAAAATATCAGAATTTAAGAGACTGTCATAAATATACTATCTTCAGACCATTAAATATTCTATAATTCTTTAGCCTTCTGCTTGCTGTTTGTGAATACTGTGTAGTATTTGCATATGTGGAAGGTATCTAGGTAAGGGAAAACCTGTTTTTTCTAGTAAAGAAAAAAAAGGCAAAAGTTTTGCCATCAGTTGTGTTTGACTCTAGGGCACAGTGTTCATCTCTTGTTTCTTGGCCAAGGGAGCAGGCGTTGTCCAAAGACAATTTCTGTGGTCATGTGGCCAGCATGGCTATATGTCAAAGGCACCTGGAATACTGTTACTTTCCCATCAAAGTGGTACCTATTAATCTACTTGCATTTGCATGTTTTCAAACCGCTAGGTGGGCTGGAGCTGGGGTAAGTAATGATGCGTGGAGCTCAGGTCTCAAACCCAGGCTGTACTCCTACTTTAGTGAGTCTATACAAAAATGCCCCAGGTTTAAGAAACGTATTACAAATATTAATAAATATCACCTATTCTATCTTAGTGTTTCATTTTATTAGAAACACATTTTACCAGATATGGACAAACTCTTAATTTTGTAGAGTTATAAATAACTGGCCTAAAAAAAATTAAACTTGCAAAATATGAAGCTGCTAACTTAATGCACATTCTCTTTTACATATACGTACAGTAAAAAGACCAAATCCAGATCTCTACGGTAGGGGTCACCAATCTTTGGGATCCCAGGGACCACTAAATTCATAATTTTAAATCCCGTGGACCACTAATATGACCTGCCTAATGAATGGATGGATGGGCGTGGCAATCTGGTCATGTGACTGGATAGGCGTGGCCAACTCAATATCATTCATGTTGATGGGCAGCTTGCCAGCCTCTACCTGCCACTCCTTTCCTGCCTGCTCGGGTTCCTTAGGGTAGTGTTTTTCAACCAGTGTGCCGCAAGACATGGTCAAGTGTGCCGCGAAGCTCAGCAAGAGAGAGAAAGAAAGCAAGAGAGAGAGAAAGAGAGAGAGAGAGAAAGCAAGAGAGAAAGAGAAAGAAAGCAAGAGAGAGAGAGAGAAAGCAAGAGAGAAAGAGAAAGAGAAAGAAAGCAAGAGAGAGAGAGAGAGAGAAAGAAAGAAAGCAAGAGAGAGATAGAAAGATAGGCGGGGAAGGAGGGAGAGATAGAAAGAGCAAAAAAGAGAGGAAGGAAGGAAGAGAGAAAGAAAGAGGGATGGATAGAGAGGGGAAGGAAGAGAGAGAAAGAGGAAGAGAAATAGAGCAAAAGGGAGGAAGAGAGAGAGACAGAGATTTTTTTGTCCAAACTTTTTTTAGCCCCCCCCCCCCCCCCCCCGGCTCAATGTGCCCCATGATTTTGTATATGTAAAAAATGTGCCGCAGCTCAAAAAAGGTTGAAAATCACTGCCTTAGGGCCCCAAGAGGAAGCAATTGCTGGAGCTAAGCAGCCACTATGAAAAAGAGTTGCCAAAACTCCTACGGGGGAGACTGTACAGTAACACAAGCGTTCATTGCACATATCTGGCCCAGGGCCATAATTTGAGGACCCCTGATTTAGTACAATATAATAAATTATTTTTCTGCTGGAGAATTTTTTTTTTCTTCCCAGACTACCAGTGGTCCACAGACCACCGCTAATTCTGTTTGGCAAAATACAGAATTACAACTGCTGAAACAATGGGTTAAAGGTTGTGAGGCAGTAAGTGCAGATAAAAAAGTCATTAGCAAAATAAAAGTTTCTTTCATACACCAATTCTGCCTTGCAAAGATTATCCCACTTATCTACATAAATACTCTAAATATGAAACACAAGTCTGTCAAAGGAATTGTCATGTGGTCATTAAGTCAACCATGTGGTCGTTAAGGCTGACAATACATGCACACATTGGACATTTCATGGAATGTTTGAACTGAAATGTTTTACAATATTTGAAATTAATGCTTACTGCTTTATTTATTCATTCACTCAGTTTATATGCCACTTATCTTGCCTCTTATTAACAGAACTTATATGAACAGAACCAAACAATTCCATTAATATTTTCCTCTGCATCTACCCAGTTATAACTACAATATAGCAAACTATATGCAGTATATTCTTATTTACAATTTAAAACTGCCATTGCTTGCATCCAGTTAAATTGCTTTCAAGATGGGCAAGATTGAAAGTAATGTAATTGTTACGCGAAAAGTCTCAAGCAACATTTGGATTCTACCCCCACTTTTAAGAAAATTCAGGACAATATATACAGGTTGTCCTCAACCCATGACAATTGAGCCCAAAATCTCTGTTGTTAAATGAAACATGTTAATTGATTCCTGCCCCATTTTATGACATTTCCTGCCCCAGTTATTAAGTGAATCAATTGCAAGTTAGTGTTAAGTTAGTGATGCAGTTCAATGAATCTTGCTTTCCTATTGATGTTGCTTACTCAAAGGATGATCACATGACCCTGGGACATTGCAATTCTTATGAATATGACTCAGTTGTCAAGAATTCTGATCATAGGACTGTTGCAATGGCCGTGTCAAAAATAAGCCACTCTCCAGTGCCGATGTAACTTTGAAGGCTCACTAAATGAACTGTTGTAAATTGAGGACTACATGTACAGGATTGTATTTCTTATTCTCCTAGTTGCTCTATGAAATTCAAGTTAGCACGATTGGCTTGGCTTGTGGTTACACGCATGGATAAGATTTGGATTAACCACCAAGTGTTCCAACAAAACTGATCTAATAATTTTCTTTTAAACATAGTCCGGTTTGCTTTAGTTGCACCATGTTTCTATTGTGTAGCATGACAATGTGCATGTTCACTCTGAAAAGGAACATTCAAAAATGCCCATTTTACTGGAAAAGTTTTTTTCAAAACCCCTGAAGATAGCCAAATCCTCTAGATTCCAGATACAAATCCATTCCATAAAAGGAATAGAAGTCTGCTTTATTCAGCTTAATATTTAAAACTTATCTGTTGTAACCATCCACTCTGAAGTTCATGATTAAAATGTTTTTAAGGGGTACAAAATTTATCAGATTGGGAAATATAAATATATTAAATAAATATATGGGAGAAGAGATGAATAAACTTATTCAGTAATGATTTTAACTTTTCAAAAGTACCTTAATTAATTTTTTGAGTGCTTAGAAAAGGCATGTTAGCCAGTTAATTGGCTTTTTAAAAAGTAGATGAAGAGTTTTATAATTATTTTATTAAAAATTGCAGCTTTACATTTTACAAAAAGCAGTAATTTTAACTGAGCACAGCAATAATTTTTTTTTTAAAAAATGAAGACTGAAAATTCAACCATTTTTTGAGACAATTAATACAATAATAGAATTTGGCATTGGGTAATCCATCTTAGTTTTCCTCAATATTGGCTTTTATTTTATTTTATTTATTTATTTCATTTATTCGATTTTTTAATGCCGCCCTTCTCCTTAGACTCAGAGTAGCTTACAACATGTTAGCAATAGCCCTTTTTAACAGAGCCAGCCTATTCCCCACACAATCCGGGTCCTCATTTTACCCACCTTGGAAGGATTGAAGGCTGAGTGAACCTTGAGCCGGTGATGAGATTTGAACCGCTGACCTACAGATCTACAGTCAGCTTCAGTGGCCTGCAGTACAGCACTCTACCTGCTGTGCCACCTCGGCTCTATTATTTATTTGCTTGATAACAGAATAGGACAAAAATAATAATTCTACAGGATGACTGAATATCTTATTTCACTCAAAAGGAACATGTGGAAGATCTATGTTTCCTTACACAGTATAACATCCTCTCTAATTTTTCACAAATGTTCCCTTTTCTTCAGCTACACAACACTAAATTAATTCAAAACAAAGAGTGTGACTATCATGTGGGTTATATTTGCTATATATAATGTCTATTACTGACAATTGTTTTAATCAAAATTATCTGTATAATTATTACACTGGGTCAATCAGCATTATATACCTGCTCCTATTATGATGCTTCATGCAACTGCCTTATCAGGTCTTCAGTAAACTTATGGATACAATACCTTGTTTGAAACAGCTGAAAATTCTAAAAAGTAGGTGGGGTATTTCTAAAAACAAACCAAGATTGTCCATGAGATTGCCAACTAGAATTCTTTAAATTCCAAAAGAGGTTTGTATTTATGGTACCTAGTTCTCCTGAAACTGCACATAACTAACATATGCTACCAGATTATTCCTGACAACATTCGACACCAGTCAGCTTCTCATTTATAAAAGCAAAGTACAATATTATATACTTTCTTCTAGTCCATATTCATGTTCTTGCATTACAAACTATAACTCTGGGGGCAATACATTTGACTCTCAAATTATCAACCAACATCAAAGACAAGACAACTAGACACAAGAACAGTTTTCCCCCGAACGCTATCACTCTGCTAAACAAATAATTCCCCGAACACTGTCAAACATTTTACTAAGTCTGCACTTCTATTTCTACTAGTTTTTTCTCATCATTCCTATCATCCTTTTCCTCCCACTTAGGATTGTATGACTGTAACCTGTTGCTTGTATCCTAAGATTTTTATTAATATTGATTGTTTCTTCATTGCTTATTTGACCCCTATGACAATCATTAAGTGTTGTACCACATGATTCTTGACAGATGTATCTTTTTCTTTTATGTACACTGAGAGCATATGCACCAAGACAAATTCCTTGTGTGTCCAATCACACTTGGCCAATAAAGAATTCTATTCTATTCAAAATTTATCAACAATTTTGCCCAAAGTTAGGCTTGGCCTCTTGTTTTTCCCCCTTCCACTTTTGGGTTATTTTATTAACAATTTTGCAAAGAGGTCAAAACTACAAGTTAAGAAAGCCTTCAAAGCTGTCCACGAAAGTCCAAAAGAAGTAATTACTAGATTAAACTTCCAGGTCTTACATCTTCTATGGAACAAGACTTTTGTTTCCTAGGAGAAAATATTTAAAACATTTGAAAACAAACAGCGCAAACAACCGAGAAACAAACCGTACCACAGTCTCAGTGCTTCTGCTCTGAAACCCCACTACTGTACTTCGTATAACCGGAAGCTGACTACAAATTAACTATTTATTCAACTTTGTTTGAACTTTATGAGACATCGTCATATTTAATTTTCCCTGGCGAAAAGAATACACATTCCAGATGGACTTTCAGCTGCTTGTGACAATGACAACGAGACTCGGGGCCCATCATGTGACTTTTAAGGAAAAGGAATGAAAGTACAATCAGGCAGCAGGATCAGAAAAGTAGCAGCTGTGAAAAAGTTTAAAAAGTAAACTACAGCTTGCTTGCTTGCTTACTTACTTATTTATTAGACTTTTATGCCACCCAACTCCGAGGCGGCTTACAACACATAATAAAACAATATGCTGTGCATAGAGCATTCAATAATCCAAAAGTGGAAGAGAAAAAAACAAGAGGCCAAGCCTAACTTTGGGCAACAAAACAGGCAGAAAGAAAAACCTCTCTTTAGGCAGAGACAGGCCGCAAGAGCCTGGGAGTTTTAGAGGCACATTATATATACCTCCAACCAGCCTCACCTATTCAAGGCAAACAGGTATTCCCAGTCAAACTACTGCATCTCCATATACTTAAAACTTCTTCCCAAGGAATCCCGGGCAAAATACTTTTGGAACGAAAACAAGAGGAGGGGAGGAAGCATACAAAGGAAAAGGCCCGTTTTTGCCGAAGCGTGGGCTTAAAAAAGATAAAGACTCACTTTGGACAGCTCTATTCAGAAAGGGGCAGCGGCCACCGGTAACCCAATTCCCCGTCCCGGGCCTCCCCGAGAAGAGGCGGCAAATGCCACGGCAAGCTGTTGCCTCCCCCCCTACACACACACACACACCTCGGGAGTCCGCGCAACAATGTGCCCAAGCCGTCAACCCCCCCTCCGCCCCCCCCCCAAAACGCCCGCCAAAGCCTCAGGAGGAACGCGGGGCCGCCTCAGCTCCACCGTAGGGGGATATAAGGACGGCCTCGCCCCGGTCGGTCGGTCGAGGAGGCGCTGCCCTAAGCAGGCGGGCGGCCTCGCCACAGAAAAGCCCTCAGGCCTGGCAGGCGAAGAAGCCTGACACCCCCCAACACACCACATACACACACACAAACAAACACAACCCCTTCTTCTTCTTCTCCTTCCACCCGCCTCGCTCACCCGGGTTGTGGCTTCTCCCGCCGGCAGAGGCGTCGGGTCGACGGCGAGGAGTGGCTCCGGGAAGCCCCCGCAGCAGCAGCAGCAGCAGCGGCCACCGCCGCCGCCGCCCGCTCGAAAGGATGTAAAAGCCCGCGCGCCTTTCCTGTCCGTCTTCCTGTCTGTCTCCCTCCCCCTCCCTCCCTCCCCTCGGCCCGTCCGTCAGTCCTTCCGTCCCTCGGCGGCCCCACCTTCGGCGGCCCCGCGCACGCGCCACCCCTCCTTCCCTTCGGCGCGCGCCGCCTCCCCCGAGCGCGAGGTGAGGCCGCCTCCCCGCCAACCAACGCGCCCGAACTGGGCCAATGGCGGCGGCGCGCTTTTACCTCAGGCGGGAACGAGAGCGGCGGGGGGAGGGGCGACGGAATAGGGCGCGCGCGCTGTGCTTCTTGGCCTCTTTTTCCCCTCCTCCGGTCTGGGACAACCGGTGTGTGCTTGAGTTGGGGGCGCGACCAGGTCTTCACTCTTAAACTTAGTATATGTTGCCGCGGGAGCGGAGTGGAGTTTATGGACTTTCTAGTCCTCTTTACTTGGGAAGAGCCCAAGACGCGGGAAACATTGTCTCCCCCATCCTCTCCCACCCGGACAGCCTCCTGAAGCCTTTGGAGCGGCTAATATAAATGAATACAAATAGAATATAAATGAGCGTCTAATATAAACGAACGTATATCTTGGTGGGTTTCAGGGGCGGGTTGCTAATAGAATAGAATAGAATAGAATTCTTTATTGGCCAAGTGTGATTGGACACACAAGGAATTTGTTTTGGTGCCCATGCTCTCAGTGTACATAAATAAAAATGCACATTTGTCAAGAATCATGAGATAAAACACTTAATGTTTGTCATAGGGGTCAAATAAGCAATGGGGAAAGAATATTATTAAAAATATTAAGGATACAAGCAACAAGTTACAGTCATATAGTCATAAATGTGAGGAAATGGGTGATAGGAATGAGGAGAAAAAATTAGAAATAATAGTGCAGATTTAGTAAATGACTCAGGGAATTATTTGTTTAGCAGAGTGATGGTATTTGGGGGGAAAATTGTTCTTGTGTCTAGTTGTCTTGGTGTGCAATGCTCCATAGCGACGTTTTGAGGGTAGGAGTTGAAACAGTTTATGTCTAGGATGTGAGGGGTCAGTAAATATTTTCACAGCCCTCTTTGATTTCTGCAGTATACAAGTCCTCAGTGGTTGGCAGCAATTGTTTTTTCTGCAGTTCTGATGATCCTCTGAAATCGGTGTTGGTCTTGTTGGGTTGCAGAACCAAACCAGACGATTATAGTGTGTCTAATATAAATGAACGTATATGTTGGTGGGTTTCAGGGGTGGATTACAATTACCGCTGTACACACAGCTTCAGTTGTCTTTTGTGTCTGCGCTATGCGCATGCCACCCCAGCTTGTCTGTTTCTGTGCATGCTCAGGAAGGAAAAACGTGCTGAAATCACACGAAGGGATGTGCACCTCAGAGATTTTGGCAATTTTTTGTTTCTGGGCATCGCCGAAATCTCACGTGTATGTTCCCTCATGAGATTTTGCTTCTGTGCATGCGTAAGAAGCAAAAAATATGAAAAACTGAAGAAAAAAGATGGCAGCGGCCATAGGACTGCCACTGGAGTGGTCGCGTGCAAATTGTACAATCTGCCGGCTGCTACTGGTGTGCAGTCGCCTACCGCACTGGTAGCAACCCGTTACTGGTGGGGTTTTTTGTGGTTGCAATTCTATAGAGTTGTGCTTTTGCCAGTTGAGCAACCATAGCATCAGCCCTTTAAAACGGTGTTTTTCGAACCTTGGCAGTTTTTAGATGTGTGGATTTCAATTCCCAGAATTCCCCATACAGCTTATGTTGCCAAGGTTGAAAAACACTGAAAGAAATACATGCATACTGTATCTGTACATGTATTTTAATAAATGAAGGAGTTGCACCATTTATATCTGAATTCACTTTTATGGCCTTCTAGTGAAGCATAGTGATACAAACGAGACCAGTGTCCTTCATTTATTAAAAGGTGTAACTTCCTCTTTTGCTCTCCTAGTGTTTATTTGGTAACCCAAGCTTGGTTCTTGTCCTGAATAATAATCACAGTATCACTTTCAAGACTGGGGGGGAAAATGTGAAAATTTGTGTTGAATAATGAAATCTTTGTCCTAAAAGAACATGCTTTTAAGAAGAGGCATAGATGTGATAATATCTTGGTTTTAATTTGTGTAATTATATAGTAAAATGTATATCCTGCAAGATGTGGTATTGGCGGTTCAAAAGGGGAAACTTTTTACAGAAAATGAGTTTGCTTTTGATAGAATAAAAATCAAGGAATTAAGTATTAAATAATATTCGTTCCCAAATGTTCTTTACTAACTCTGTTATATTCTGATTGCTTTTTTCCTAACTTTAAAATAGGCTGCATAATCACATACAAATCAAATAAATAAATGAACTTGAGAAAGAAAATAAAAGAAATGACTTGTGGGATAATGATTTTGAAACACTTTAGTAGTCTAGTGATAAAAACGGGTCATTTCTATATTCAGCCACTAACCCTGTTACAAGATGTCTTAGGAGATAGTGTAGATTCTAAACCAGGAGTCACCAATCTTTTAGACCTCATGGACCACTAAATTCATAATTTTAAATCCCACAGACCACTAATATGTTTTTTTAAGATAAATAGTATTTAATGCAATATAACAAATGCAAATGTACCATATGTTCCCCCTCCTGAAAGTTAATTCTTAAATTGAGATGGGATTCCTTTGGAGGATTTTCACAACCAAGTTGTAGATATAAAAAAAGCTGTTCTCTTTAATCTCATCTATTGTTGGGACAAACCAGAGAGCCTCTGTAGATTATAGTTGGACAAGCCAGTCAGCAGTATAGTTAGACAGTAATGTTGATTTACCCTGAATGAAAGTCTACCATGGGCCTAACAGCTGTGCAAGCACGTGCTTTGGGTATATTGCATATTATGTAACTTCCAGGTTTCAAAAATCACTAGTGTTTCAAAATTTAATCAGAAACCTACTGAGTGTAAAGCTGTAGCTTTGTTTCGAATTGGGGTGGCTACGTAATTGGTACATGCTGTTTTATATAGTGATCTAAAGGAATTGAGAATTCAATATTTAGAATTGCTGGCTGGTAATTCTGAGAGTTGCAATCCAATACTTTTGAAAACTGGGGAAACCTTTCTTTTCCTAAACTGCCTAAAATACAAAATGCCTACCTTTGTTGACTGCAGTCAATAAGAACAATGTCTTGGCATGTTTTGTTATGTTCTGTATTTCTTTCATAACTGTAGCCAGCTGTTAAATCCTTTCATTACTAAAAGATGTCAAGTACACATTGATTTTTATAATTTGACATGTTATTTATACATTTCTTCTGCATGCATTTATATGAAGAAAATAGAGATTTGCTAAAGAACTTGCAGTCTAAAATTAGTTGGTACAGGAAAGGGGAGGAGGGTTGGTGTTTCACTTGTAACAGCTGTGTATGAATATGTGCAATGGCAGCTATTTGTACTAACTAAACAGATCCTCCCATGAAACACTCATCTTCAAACATCCTCAGGTTTTCAGAAATGATTTCTACAGCCATTTGCATCCTTAGCACATTTGCTTTGTTTTTAATAGCCTCTTCTATTTTATCAGCAGATATAAGATGATGTGTTCCTATTTACTTGTAAGTAAATTATTGCAATAGGGATCTCTCTCCTTGTAATGAGTAAATGTCATGGAAATTCTACATAGAAGTCTCTGTTCCAAAGAAGGCTACATAAGAACATTTTTTAAAAAGACGTGATTTTTCTATACAGAAATTACTTTTGTATGACAAACATACTACGAGGTGAGATTCCAACTGGTGTAAAATGCAATATCACTGAAGTGGCCTTGTCCCATCCAATTTGTCTGGAATAACCAATGAACGGTTGCAGGAACTGGGCATGGCTAGTCTAGTGAAGAGAAGGACCAGGGGAGACATGATAGCAGTGTTCCAATATTTGAAAGGCTGTCACAGAGAGGAGTGGGCTATTCTATATATATAAACTTTCAAAAAGAGACTGGACTGCCATGATGTAGGATCTTCTGCTTGGGCAGGTGGGTGGCGGGGTTGGTCTAGATCATTGATTTTCAACCTTTTTTGAGCCGCGGCACATTTTTTACATTTACGAAACCCTGGGGCACATTGAGCGGAGGGGGGGGCTACAAAAGGTTTGGACAAAAAAATTATCTCCCTTCCTTCCTCTTCCTTTCTCTCTCTCCATCCCTCTTTCTTTCTCTTCCTTCCTTCATCTCTTTTTTGCTCTCTTTCTCTCCCTCCTTACCTCCCTCTATGTCTTTCTCTCTCTCTCCTTCCTTCCCTCCCTCTTTCTTTCTCTTGCTCTCTCTCTTTCTCTTGTTCTCTCTCTCTCTTGCTTTCTTTCTCTCTTGTTCTCTTTCTCACTCACTCGCTCTTTCTCTCTCTTGCTTTCTTTCTTTCTCTTTTTTTCTCTCTCTTGTTTTCTTTCTCTCTCTGAGCTTCGCGGCACAGCTGACCATGTTTCGCGGCACACTAGTGTGCCACGGCACACTGGTTGGGAAACACTGGTCTAGATGACCTACAAAGTCCCTTCCAACTCTATTAATCTGTTAGTCCAAGTAGGATGTGCAGTTATGAATCATCTTGCATGTTTTGAAGAGTTTCAGTTTGTGCAAAGTTACAATGGTATCTCATATGATATTGTCTAATATCCCATTAGCAACAATTTTATTTATTTTATTTTATTTATTTATTTTGTCCAATACACAATAATACACAATGAAGGTTATAAAGGATATAGTAGAGAAGAAATACGAGATACTGTATAGGAGAGACTATAGGACAGGGGACGGAAGGCACTCTAGTGCGCTTACAATGCAGTAGTTAAATCTCCTGGTAGAGGAATAGAAGTAAGAATATAAATTAGTGTTTCTCAACAGTTCTTTCAGTGGATGGTAGAGATTTGTGAAAGATTGTGATTGAAGAAAAAATAAACATACTTTTTTAATTGCCGCCCCGAGTTTTCGGAGAGGGGCGTCATACAAATCTAATAAATTATTATTATTATTATTATTATTATTATTATTATTATTATTATTATGTGCAATATGAAGCTATCACTTAATGGTGTAAACTTTTTTAAATGGTGTAAACTTTTATGCACTGCAAATCAGCTGCTGATGTGCTTTGCTCTTTTTATATTTTTTCATATTTTCATATGTATTGCAATTTTTATGCAGGTGTTCCCTAAGGTCCAAAGATTATTTCAAGAGTTCTTAAAGATGTCTAAAGTTGTTTCTTAGTTTTTATTTATGAACTAGCTGATATTTATAGACGTCAAAGCATTTGTTATTGGAAGGGACCTTTCTTCCCCCTACTCCCGTGTTGTCCATCATTCCTGCCCTCTCCCTCTACCCTTCCATGTGCTCTTCTTTCCCGCCCTTTCTATGATCCTGGCACTTCGCCCCAAGTCCACCAGGGGGTGCCATCTACCTCTGGCAGGGAGCCAATGGGAGGGGCTTTCTTCACCTTACTTCCATGTTCATCATCCCTGTCCTCTCCCTTCTCCCTCCCATGTGCTCTCCTTAACGGTCCAGGACTTCATTATATTGGAGATATACATATATATATATCTTCCCTGGTACAGAGCTGAAGGGAATCTCTGAAACTTACACGGGAAAAACCACAAATATGCCAAGACCTACATATATATAACAATAGAGATGGAGACAGAGACAGATGATAGATAGATATAGAGATAGATAGATACAGATAGATAGAAGAAGTAGATAGATTAAGGTATAAATGAGGTAGTGGAAGCACATAATGACAGGGCTTTTTCTTTTGTGAAATCAGAGAACAGAGTTGTTTTTTCTTTCCCATCTGTTTTAATAGATATGTTTTATGTTAAATGTTTTAATATGTTTTATTCCTATTTTTAAATGTGATTGTTCGTATGAGAGGATAAGTTGATAGAATACACTCAAAGGATTATATAGGATTGTTTCTTGGCAAGCACTCTATAATGTTTTTCATAAAGTGTGAGCAAGTTAAAAGGCATTTTATAAATTACTTGAAAAAAGAATTCCTTTATATCCATTGTTTATTTTTCGGGTCTTTTTGGAAAGAGAGAAGAATGCAGATACAGGAATCCTAGGTCACAGAAATGCGCTTGCTACTCAAAAAGAAATAGTTGAAAGTGGTAAAGGAATCAAGTCCTCAGGTTTAAAGAGAGGAAGCAATTTTCCATTTAAAGGTTATGTTGTTAAAAAAATTGTTTCAATAACTAGGTGCTACATCCCAGTTTCACACACAGTTAAATTATAAGTTTATCAGATAAAATTGCTCTCATCATGTCCTTGAGTAATTTGATAGGACTCTTACATTTGAGCTTTGTAGACATTCCAGAAATAGCTCTTGCTTTGTCATTTCCTAAAACTGCACTACAATCATACTATTATAGCAGTTTGCAATATCCTTGTTTGTCATAGGATGATTTAACTCCCATTAAATTGTATAGAATAGAAACAAAAACAGGGAAAAAAATGATAGGATATGGTCAAAGAATTTATGATGTCATTATGTTGGACACATATGTTAATAAAACACATTTCACCCATCTAGCTTCTTATATCTCTAGGCCACCTTTTGTTTTAATTGGCTTTGACACAGCCATGCATAAAAATAGGATATGTATGTTCTATCCTAGAAGATTTGTACTATCAGACTTGCAATCACAGTTGAAGTACTGTGTACAGTTTTGGGCATGGCCTTTCCAGAAGGATAGGATAGAAAAGAGAGGAATAGTGAAGATAGAGAGCTTGAAGAGTTTTAGGCTGGGGGGGGGAGGCATTAAAGTTGGATACAGTACATAAAGGCACACTGCAGGGAAGAAGGCCAAGGGGCAGTGCACTTCCATGGCCATGGAAAACAATGGCTTTATTTGCTGTAATTTTATTGTATATATACCGTATTTTTCAGAGCATAAGATGCACCTTTTCCCTCCCTAAAAGAGGCTAAAATTTGGGTGCATCTTATACTCTGAATGTAGCTTTTTTTAAAGATTTTTTTCCAGCCCTAATTAGTTTAAGTTTAAGTTTAATCAGATTTGTATGCCGCCCCTCTCCGCAGACTCGGAGCGGCTCACAGCAATAACAATACAATCTAAAACAAATCTAATATTTAAGTTAATTTTAAAAAATACCACAATTAAAACCAATCATACATACTAGCGTACCATGCATAAATTTTATAGGCCTAGGGGGAGGGAACATGTCAATTCCCGCATGCCTGACGACAGAGGTGGGTTTTAAGGAGCTTACGAAAGGCTAGGAGGGTGGGGGCAACCCTGATATCTGGGGGGAGTTGGTTCCAAAGGGTTGGGGCCGCCACAGAGAAGGCTCTTCCCCTGGGTCCCGCCAAACGACATTGGGTACTAACAATGTTCCCAGCTCTTACCGGCTTGGAACCTCTTTCATTGTTACCCTCTCCGAATAAGGTTTTTTTTAAGCTCTAACAAGGGGATAAAATAATGTGCTGAAGCTGATCAGACTAAGGACACTAGCCAGATGGGTATCTGATAGGCAGAATTTTTCCTTATTTTCCTTCCACAAAACTAAGGTGCATCTTATACCCTGGTGTTTCTTATGTATGTCTATCTATCTATCTATCTATCTATCTATCTATCTATCTATCTATCTATCTATCTATCTATCTATCTACCTACCTACCTACCTACCTACCTACCTACCTATCTATCTATCTATCTATCTATCAGATTTGCATGCCAAATCTTATACTCCAAAAAATACGGTATTTTCAATTATCACTTGGAAGTGAGCAGAAAGCAAGTGATTTATAAATTCTTAAATAAATGTTAAGCTAATTGATAATGTTAGTTTTCCTTTTTCAGTTCTACTATACATTTCCAAAGTGCAGCCCTTGAAGCATGTGTAGAGTTCCAAATGAAGATTTGATTCAAGTCATTATGATATTGGCAGTTTTCTTTTTTTATTCATTTATTAGCAATCCAGAGTATGCGTTTGTACTTTTGTATATTGTCTCCATGAACATCCCCAGTCACTTTCAGATGAAACCCTATGCATTAATAACAACTTTTCATCAAAATGACCTCAATCTGTTCAAAAAGGAGCTATTCATAAGATTGGAGAAATCCCAGAATCTGAAGAAGGGCAAACCATCTTTAGAAAAATGCCTGATGAGAGTTTCATAACACTGTAGCACATCTGAAGAGCTCCAGACTGCGGAAAATTCTTCTAGGATGTTAACATCCAAAAGATGTCACTTTCGTCAAGTGTTTAATTCTTTTAATGGATTTTAATTATATTTATTCAAATTAGGTTTTGATTGGGTTGATTTTGCTGTTATATTTCATTATGCATTTCTACATTTATTTTGCATTTTATTTTGAACTCCCTCGAGTGGTTATTAGAGGTAAGTAGCACTATGGATTTGGAGGAGACAAGATGTTTCAGAAGCCAAAGGGACACCCAGAGAGCATCTGTCAGCAGCTTCTTAAAGCAACTTCATCTGGCTTCGTACAGGGGCTTTCTGCAAATGCAGCAAAACCGGAGGGTGTCTATCTGTCTGTGGTAGGATTCAAAAAAAATTACTACTGATTTGGTGGGCATGGCGTGGCTTGGGCGTGGCATGGCTTGGGCGTGGCAGGGGAAATATACTGTAAAATCTCCATTCTCTCCCCACTTCAGGGGAAGGTTAATGCAAAATCCCCATTTCCTCCCAATCAGTACGGACTTGGGAGGAAGAGAATAGATTTGGGGTGGGGCCAGTCAGAGGTGGTATTTACCAGTTCTCCAGACTACTCAAAATTTCCACTACCTGTTCGCCAGAACTGGTCAGAACCTGCTGAAACCCACTTAGGGTGTATATTTCTACAGTGTTTCTACAGTGTATATTTCTACAGTGCATATATTTCTAGAGTGCAGCACTGCAGGCCACTTCAGCTAACTGCTAGCTGTAGTTCAGCAGTTTAAATGTCACCACCGGTTCAAGATTGACTCAGCCTTCCATCCTTCCGAATTGGGTAAAATGAGGACTCAGATTGTTGGGGGCAATAGGCTGATTCTGTAAACCGCTTAGAGAAGGCTGTAAACGCGCTATGAAGCTGTATATAAGTCTAATTGCTATTGCTATTCTTTATGCTGCTGCTAGACATTTTATGTCTATACAGGTTTTTTTATCTGCTAATATGACAGCATAAAATTGAATACAGTGATCCCCCGTTTATTGCGTCCCCAACCATTGCGAACAGGGTACTTCGCTATTTTTCAACCCGGAAGTCAAAATACCATCTATGCATGCGTGCCCGTTTTTTCTATGGGCACGCATGCGTAGATGGCAACCGGGAGATCAGCTGCTGGGCGGCTTCCCTGAGTCTTCCCCCTCTTGCTGGCGTCAGCGAGGAGTTTCCCCACCGCCCACGCAAACTCCTCGCTGCCGCCCGCCCTTCGCCCGCCCACGCCGTTCATTCTCGCCGCTTTTCAGCTGAGTCCGGAAGCGAATTCGCTCCCGGACTCAGCTCGAAAGCGCCGAGAGCCAGCATGGACAAGCCGTTCGTTGGCGCTGGCTATCGGCGCTTTTGAGCTGAGTCCGGAAGCGAATTCGCTCCCGGACTCAGCTCGAAAGCGCAGAGAGCCAGCGCCCCCCGGACCCCCAACCCGGGTTTGGGGGGCTGCTAGGAAGCCCTCCATGCCGGCGGCAAACAGCCGCGCCGCCCCCAATCTTCGGCTCCTCGCTAGCGCTGTGGGAGTAAAAACACCATCTGCACATGCGCAGATGGTGTTTTTACTTCCGCAGCGCTACTTCGCGAAAACCTGCTCGTTGCGGGGGGTCCTGGAACGGAACCCTCGCAACGAGCGGGGGATCACTGTACTTGTTTGTGTTACCAGCTACAAATACTTTGTCTTCAAATATAACGACGGTTTAGATTAGCAAACAGTGCAGATTTATTCATTAATTGTATTTATTTAAAACATTGATAGAGCCACCCATATGTCAACCAACTCTTCATATAGTAAAGTATCTCTTTTCCCCTCTATGAGGAAAATGAGATTCAGAAGGGGCCCTTGAGCAGAAAAAGATTAAGAACTTCTGCTGCATACAGGGTAGTCCAGTGATGGCGAACCTTTTTTCCCTCAGGTACCAAAAAAGCATTGTGCATGCCAGAGTGCCCCCACCCATAATTCAATGCATGGGGAGGGTGAAAACAGCTTCCCCCCCCCCAGAGGCCCTCTGGAGGCTGGAAATGGCCAGTTTCCCAATTTCTGGTGGGCCCAGTAGGCTTGTGTTTTGCCCTCCCCAGGCTCCAAAGGCTTCCTTGGAGCTGGGGGAGTATAAAAACGCCCTTCCCATCCTCCCGGAGGCTCTCTGGAAGTCAGTTGGCCAGCACACACATGCATGTTGGAACTGAGCTACAGCAACGGCTCACGTAACCAGCAAATATGGCTCCGCATGCCACCTGTGGCACCTGTACCATAGGTTCGCCATCACTGGGCTAGTCCTTGACTGATAAACTGTAATTGGGCCCAGAATTGTGGTATGTTGCTGTGCTTGTGAACTGAGTCATCACATGACCATGTCCAATTATATTACCTTTTTTGTGACTGTCGTTAAGTTACTGCAGTGGTTGTTACACAAATTCAGTTTATGTAATGGCCATTTTGATGAGCCTTGGTGGCGCAGTGGTTAGAGTGCAGTACTGCAAACTGCTTCTGCTGACTGCTGGCTGTAGTTCACCAGTTCAGATCTCACCAGGATCAAGGTTGACTCAGCCTTCCATCCTTTAACTATAGGTGGGTAAAATGAGGACTCGGATTGTTTGGAGCGACATGCTGACTCTGTAAACCGCTTAGAGAGGGCTGTAAAGCACTATGAAGTGGTATATAAGTGCTATTACTATTGCTCGTTTTCCCAAGAAACCATAAGTAACTGACAGGAACCAGGAAAGAGGGAAGGAGAGGGATGGAGGGACGGGGAGAGAGGGAGAAAGAGAAAGAAAAAAGGAAGAAAGAAAGGAAGAAAGAAAGAAAGAAAGAAAGAAAGAAATCACGCTACATAACTACAGGACATTGCTTAAAGCACCAGGCTAGAAAGTAGGAGACTGTGAGTTCACATCTTTCTTTAGCCATAGAAGCCAACTGGATTACTTTGGGTCAGTCATTTTTTCTCAGCCTAACCCCTCAAACAGTGATGGTTGTTGGAATAATAGGAGAAGGAAGATGTGTTAGACAGGCAGGGGTGAGTTACTGCCTGGACAGGGGAGGGGGGGAAATGCAGTGGGGTAGCAAAAATGGAGCTCTACCCCAGAGCACCCAATTTGCACTGAAAGATATTGAAAGAAAATGCAGGGTATCCTGTGTAAGCCACGCCCACAGTGTGGTAGTAAAAATTTTGGTAGCCCTTTACTGGAGATAGGACAACACATAGGAATCAGAGAAGGAAGATGTGTTCAGCCCCTTGAATGATTTGTAAAAGTAATAAAGTAGGATACAAGAAAATAAATAAATAATGTTGAGCCAGTTGGCAAGTGCCCAAAATGTGATCATGTACTCGCAGGGAAGTTGCAGCCATTTAAACTTCATATTGAGTCATGTTATTTTGGGGAGAAGAATCTGTTTTATCTTCAAACAGTTAAATGATCACCTGTAAGTGGAGAACTACATGTACCGCAAAGAGACATTATTTATTTCTTTATTCAATTTTTTTATTTATGCTGCCCTTCTCCTTAGACTCAGGGCAGCTGACAACATGTTAGCAATAGCCCTTTTTAACAGAGCCAGCCTATTGCCCCCACAATCCGGGTCCTCATTTTACCCACCTCGGAAGGATGGAAGGCTGAGTCAACCTTGAGCTGATGTTGAGATTTGAACCACTGACCTGCAGATTATAACATTTTTGCTTGAATTTTTAGCAACCGGTACAATTTGTGCGGTGCACCATAGACTACCAGACACAGAGATGAGCTTTAATTCCATTCTTTGACAATCCTCTCCCCACCCCCTACTCCCCCCTTTTTTGAGCTGATAGAAATATCATTAGCAATACTCTAAGGGTAATTTGTTACCTACTAACGTACAGAGTAATTTTGCATAGCTACCGCTGATTGGCCAGTGAAGAGGTGGCAGAATTGAACCTCTGTCACTGGCCGGATGGATTTCAGGGAAGCCCGTAAAATTGGCTTCCCTGCAGCTCACCAAAAGTTCTTTCTTAGTAATAGAGTTCAACACGAGTTGGGCGGCTTAGAAATCTAATTAATAAAATGAATAAATAAATAGCTGACGATAATGGTGCTGAACTATTCTCTGTCTCAATTCTTCATTCCCACACAAATCTAACATAATTATCAATGAGATTTTAAACATAAAAGCCAATCTATCCAAGTGGGGCCAATTTTCACAGTCTTTAATACAATTTCTTAGGCTTACCATTTGCAATATTAAAACAGAGATTTATAACTCCATCCTGAGCTTTAGTTCTAAGCTTTCCTATAAGAAGTGAGGAAAGTAAACAGAAACCGAGGAATGGATTATTGAAAATTGCCTCCCCAGCTGCCAAACAGGGCCCCAAAGCTGAAATAACATAGTTATTCCAAAACATGATCCAGTTTCAGTACTTATGAAACTCAGAGGCAGTGATGTGAATGCTCAGCTAACCCATTTGATCCGCCGTAAACTACAGTGGTCTGTCTGGCAATAAAAGACTAGTGGGAGATTTGGAAAGAAGTCAAAAAAGTCAAGATGGCAGCTACAAGCCCCACCTCTTTTTTCATGTATCATACTCTAATGCTAGGAAAGACGGGAGGAAAGAGAAGACGACTCAAAGCACAGTGGATTGACTCAGTTACAATGATGATTGCATCTGAAAGACAAGTAATTTGTTAAGAAGAAAATCTATATGGCCACTCACTAGGAGTTGAAAATGAATTTATGGCACAGAATCAGTAAGAGTCAAACTATATGTATTATCCCCTTGAGGTTCGACTACTGCAATGCTCTCTACATGGGGCTACCTTTGAAGAATGTTCAGTTTAGTTTAGTTTAATTGGATTTGTATGCCGCCCCTCTCCGAGGACTCGGGGCGGCTCACAGTATATATAAAAGACATAACAATACAGTTTATCCAATTAATATACTTAAAAGATCTTTAAAAATTCTCACTTTCAAACATTAAGATTCACTCAATAAATCACACAAGATATTCGTTGGTCAGGGGGAAGATCTAATGTCCCCAGGCCTGGCGGCAAAGATTCGCTTTTAAACTCTTTCGGAAAGCAAGGACGGTGGGGGCAGTGCGAATCTCTGGGGGGAGCTGATTCCAGAGGGCTGGGCCCCCCACAGAGAAAGCTCTTCCCCTAGGCCCCGCCAGAGCTGACATTGTTTGGTTGATGGGATCCTAAGGAGACCAATTCTGTGGGACCTCACCAGACGCTGGGATTCGTGCGGAAGAAGGTGTTCTCTGAGATAATTTGGTCCGATGTCATGTAGGGCTTTATAGGTCATAACCAACACTTTGAATTGTGCCTGGAAACTGATTGGCAGCCAATGCAGTCCGTTGAGTGATGACAAAATATGGGTATACTTTGGAAGGCCCATAACCCCTCATACGGCTGCATTTTGGACGATTTGAAGTTTCCGAACACTCTTCAAAGGTGGCCACATGTAGAGAGCAGTGGTGTAGTGGTCAGAGACTACAAGTGGTGCAAAATGGTGCTGTGCAAATAGTCATGGGCCTTCCCAGATACGCCCATGACTCTCAAACACTGCGAGTTGCATTGGCTGCCAATTGGTCTCTGAACGCAATTCAAAGTGTTGGTTATGGCCTATACAGCCCTACGTGGCAGATTAACTATGTATGGGACTGTCTTCTGCCTCATGCATACCAGCGACTGGTCAGATCCCACAGAGTCGGCTTTCTTCAGCTCTCGTCAACCAGGCAACGCCATCTGGCGGGGCCTAGGAGAAGAGCCTTCTCTGTGGCGGCCCAGATCCTTTGGAATCAACTCCCCCCACGGAGATTAGTACCACCCCCACCCTCCCAGTCTTTTGTAAGCCTTTAAAAACACACCTCTGCTGGCAGGCCTGGGGCCATTGAAATTTTAACATCTGCCCCGGCCTATGAATATAGGATGAATGTGGATGACTGGTTTTTAAATATATTGGGGTTTTAGAATTTAAATTATATGTTTTTAGTATTGAAGTTTTTAGTGTGTTTTACATGTTTCTTACATGTTTTGTATTATTTGTGAGCCGCCCTGAGTCTCAGGAGAAGGTGGCGCAGTGGGTAGAGTGCAGTACTACAGGCCACTAAAGCTGATTGCTCGATCTGCAGGTCAGCGGTTCAAGTCTCACCACCAACTCAAGGTTGACTCAGTCTTCCATCCTTCCGAGGTGGGTAAAATGAGGACCCGGATCGTAGGGGCAATATACTGGCTCTGTTAAAAAAGTGCTATTACTAACATGTAAGCCGCCCTGAGTCTAAAATAGTGAATAAATAAATAAATAA
Source organism: Erythrolamprus reginae (assembly GCF_031021105.1). NCBI lineage: Eukaryota > Metazoa > Chordata > Lepidosauria > Squamata > Dipsadidae > Erythrolamprus > Erythrolamprus reginae. The sequence goes on from NC_091952.1 coordinate 229,943,672, forward strand.
ATAAATATAACAAACAAATAAATAAATAAACATAATAAACACAATAAATAAATAAAAGCGGCGTAAAAATCTAATAAACAAACAAATAATACACTTTTAAAAGGTCAGGGCTTCAGTCATGTGATCAGTTGCCATCTTGGCTTTTATGATCCTCCTGCACATACCCCTGGACAGTAATGGGCAGCCAAATTTTTTACTACCCCACTGCGTGTGGCTTATTTTGTGGGTGTGGCTTAATGGTCATGTGACCAGGTGGGAGTGGCTTGAACTATCATCATTCAAGTGAACTGTTAAGTCCTCGACTTACAGCCTTACCAGTGTTGTTCGCTGGGGTGACAATTTGCTTTGTGTTTCCCGTACTCTTCTTCCTGGATCGCCCCCCCCCCCCACATCAGGTTGGGTAGCTAGGCGAACGGGTGCTGCCCGAAGCATAAATGCTGCCAGTGCCGCTTCCACCCATACCTTCTGCTTGCACCTCAAGCGGGAAGTGGCCATCTGAGGCTGGAGGGGAGCCAGGCAGGAGAGAGGGAAGCTCGTCTGAGGGCAGGAAGGAGGAAAGAGGAAAAAAGCAAGGCGTGCAGACGCAGCAGCAGCAACGGGGGAAAAAAAGAGAGCTGAGCCGAGACCAGGAAGTGACAGCCGCCGATCAACTGGAGCTGCGCATGCATCTTCATTTCCGCCAGTGAAACTGCGTTCCACCCCGTCCTGCCTGCTGCCCACCCCTGCCCTTGGAACAACAAGCAATTGGGATATTGGGGCTCTTAAACTCAAAGAAGTGTGATCACATCTAAATGGTACCAAGAGAAAAGTTCAATCTTGGTTCTGCCACGCAAGTTCCGACCTCATGTCTCTCAGTTTTGAAAGGTGGCTATGAAGAGCATGCGGTTATGCCTGGCTTGCTCACAATGATGACACTCATAATTGTGAAATGCAGTATTGCCAAAGCCCAGCTCCACTCCCAAGCAAGAGGTATAAGAAGCCAGTGTGTTACACAACCATCCATATAAAGCAGCTGCAGGACACTGGCACTGACTGGAGAGGAAGACATTTGGACTGCAAGAAATAACACAGGTCTACAAAACATATTTTTTGTAATCATCACAGTTGACCTTGCAAAAAAAAACATTTTTTTTTGTTCTGATTTCAAAAATGTATATAGTTTTCTTGTAGCAGGTATATTTTTCACGGAGCAGCATCATTATTTTAAGGGATAGGAAATATACTGGCAACATTAAGAAAACAGTAATTACCACATACATTGAAAATATAGAAATAGCATAATAACAAAAATGCTTCTATATCAGAAACTTTATGTGATAGAGGAAAATTATTTATTTATTTAGTTATTTATTTACTTAGTTATTTATTTACTTAGTTATTTATTAGAGTTGAAAAGGGACCCTGCAGGTCATCAAGTCCACCCCCCTACATAAGCAAGAAATCCTACAGCACCCCAGCCAGATGGCAGTCCAATTTCCAGTTGGGGAGTTTACAACCTCCGCTGGCAGGCCGTTCCACTGGTTGATCGCTCTGACCGTCAGGAAGTTATGCCTTATTTCTAGGTTGAATCTCTCCTTGGTCAGCTTCCATCCGTTGCTCCTTGTTTGGCCCTCTGGTGCCCTAGAAAACAGCATGACCCCCTCCCCTGTGTGGCAACCCTTCAAGTACTGCTATCATGTCCTCCTGGGCCCTTCTTTTCTCAAGGCTATCCATGCCAATTTCCAGCAACCTCTCTTCATAAGTCTTGGTTTCTAGTCCCCTAATCAATTTTGTTGCTCTTTTCTCACCTTCTCCAGAGTTTCTATGTCTCTTGAAGTGTGGTGACCAGAACTGAATGCAGTACTCCAGATGTGGTCTGACCAGGGCGTACTAGAGTGGTATTAATACCTCCCTGGTCTTGGAGTGTATCCCCCTGTTGATGCAGAGGGATACACTCCATACTTTTGGAATCATCACATCAACCTCCATAAAACAGACATATTACCTTTGCTGATGACTGTTTTGTGTGTAATACAAGGAATAAAAAAGAGTTTTTAAAAAGCCACGCAAAAGTCTTTGCTGGCAAACCCAGTGGAAAACCTGTAACGCTTGCAATGGTAACGGAACCAATAACACATAGCAGATAGAATCCAGCTGCCTTTCCTGTTGTTTTTCCCCTGTGCGACACATGATTAGTGTTCTGTGTTTCAAGACAACATTAAACCCTTGCCTCTCTTGAATTTTACATGTTTTTATGTTTTAATATTTTATTGTACACCGCCCAGATCTCTATTTATTTGCTTACTTACTTACCTACCTACTTACTTACTTACTTACTTGCTTACTGTACTTAATAATAATAATAATAATAATAATAATAATAATAATAATTTATTAGGTTTGTATGCTGCCCCTCTGTGAGGACTTCTTATTTATTTTATTAATTAGATTTGTATGCTGCCCTTCTCCGAGGACTCGGGGAGGCTCACAGCATATAATATAACAATACAGTACAACGGCAAATCTAATTAAATTTAAAATTACAATCTAAAAATCCAATATTTTAAAACAATCATATCAGTTCAACCATACAACATATATCTCATTCCGTTGGCCAGGGGGCTGAGACCTAATTGAACCTCCCAGCACAGTTCTTTAATCACGGAAGGCAAGGAGGCCACCACAGAGAAGGCTCTTCCCCTAGGCCCTGCCAAGCGACATTGTCTGGCTGACGGGACCTGGAGAAGGCTGACTCTGTGGGACCTAACTGGTCGCTGGGACTCATACGGCAGGAGGCAGTCCCACAAGTAATCTGGTCCGATGTCATATAGGGCTTTATAGGTCATTACCAACGCTTTGAATTGTGTCCGGAAACCAATCTGCAATCAATGCAGTCCGCAGAGTGTTGGGGAAATATGAGAGATGGGTGGTTCTTAAACGTGAAAAATAAATACATTTGAAGATGCCAGCCCTTCCAGCATGGGTTGTTCCCAGTTCAGCAGAACTGGTAGCAATGGGTTTTAGAACTCACGAGTGATTCGTTTATTTCTATTTTCTGTTTTATTTGTCCTTTTGAGGCCAAAGATTCTATTGCAGTGATGGTGAACCTAGGGCATGGATGGCACAGGTGGCACTCAGAGCCATATCTGAGGGCATGCGAGGTGTTGCCCTATATCAGCTCCCACATGCAAGGCCCAAAATTTTACTGCTTCTGGGCACGCCCACCACATATGGTAGTACGTGCTATGTGGTGTTTTACACTTCCAATATTCTCTATTTAAATTATTACAGCCATCACTGTTCTATTGTTTCCTTGATTTGCAAATTTACAGTTTAATATTTTCCTTTTTTAAAAACCTCCATCTGGGAAATAAACTACAGTAGTCCCTCGCTATACCGCGCTTCACCTACTGCGGCTTCACTTCATCGGGATTTTCAAGAAATATTAATGAGAAAAATCATTCGCGGATCTTCGCTGATTCGCGGGTTTCTGAGGAAGTCGATCGGCAGATTTAAACAGCCCGCTGAACTCGATCGGCAGGTTTTTTTTAAAAAAAATATCTAAAATTGTAAATACTGTATTTAAATACTGTATCTAAAATAAATACTGTGTGGGAAGGGTTTATAAACACTTAAAACAATGAAAACTTACCAAACAATTACAATATAAATACTTAAATAAGTACTATCAGTCGATAAATTCCCCATTGCGGATTTCACCTATCGCGGCCAGGTCTGGAACGTAACACCAGCGATAGGTGAGGGACTACTGTACATAAAATTCAACAGAACTCCAGACTCTTTTTCTAATGCCATCTGGTGGCCTTAACTGTAAATGCAGGAGCAATCCAATTTTTGACAGTTGCTTGGTGAAGATTTTTTTTCATTATGCTCAACTAAAAAAATCTGATTTTGAGTAAAGCGATGGGTCGTGTAGAGCAGTGTTTTTCAACCAGTGTGCCGTGGGGAAATTAAACATGGGTCCCCAAACGATGGCCTGAGTGCCAGATACGGCTCACAGAGGCCATTTATCCGGCCTGCCACCAGCCGCCTCTATCCGAACATAAACATTCCCCTCACAATCCCTCCAGCTATCAGCGACAGGAAGAGTGGAGGCACAGGGAACACTCACTGACTAATCACCTTCTAGGATTCATCCTGACCACTAGCGATGAACCAATAGCAGGTCGCCTCTTATCCACACCCAGCTCCGGTTGCTGTGCACTTCTCATTGTGTGGCCGCGGCGAGTAGTTGAAACTGCTACTCCTCCCCGTGGTCCTGATTTCTAATCCTGGTCAGGACTGGAGGTAAATGTTGCCACCACTAGATGAAGCCTCAGCCCAGGTTTCACACTAAGTGAGGATAAATACATTTAGAAACTATATTATTAACTATATGTATAATGTGTACTGTGTTAGGGTGTCATTTTGTGTCATTTTGGTTGGTGGTGTTCCCCAGGATTTTGTAAATGTAAAAATGTGCCATGGCTCAAAAAAGCTTAAAAATCACTGGCGTAGAGGACAGATACAGATGCTTTTTGGAAAGCCAGTAGGGTGGGGGCACGAACCTCGGGGGGTAGTTTGTTCCAAAGAGCTGGGGCCACCACAGAGAAGGCCCTCCCCTACGGCCCCACTAATCGGTACTGCTTACTTGACAAGACCCGGGGAAGGCCAACCCTGTGGGTTTTAATCGGTCGCTGAGAGGTATGCGGCAGGAGACGGTCCAGTCAGTGATGGGGCCCTATGAGTACAGTCAGGTATGCAGAACAGGTAGAAAAAAATTGGTCAGGTGTGCAGAACCAATAGAAAACATTTGGGTTTTTTTTCTTTTTTTCCCCTTCTGGGCTCTGGGTATGTTTTTTCTATCCCAGTAAATGAGGTTGAATGTATATAATTTTAGAAGAGCTGTGTGTGTGTGTGTGTGTACATACACATACAGTTTATATAGTAGATAGTGTATATTTTTGTGTGCCTATGTATAATATTTATGTACACATATGGCATATATACATGGAATTAAATAGTATATTTTGGATATTCAGTAATAATAAATAGATAGGGAAATTGTACTTCTTTGAGGTGAGGAGAGCCAGGCACCCTAACCCAAACCCTTGACGTGTGATGTCAAGTTGGCCACCTTTAAGCCAGTCACATGACCTTTAAGTCACCCCCCCATCACATGATTGTCAAACTACTCCCACCAGGTCACATGGCCTGCAAGCCACACCCACAAACTAATCCACACCCACAATGTGGTAGTAAAATACGTTGCAGCCCTTCACTGGGTCCAGTATATTGTTCCGTTATTTCTTCTAACCATTTCCTAACTTTAATCCAACTTTTTAAAAGCTTCAGGCAGGTCCATCATAAATGTTAGTACGTACCATATGATTGTTTGCATTTCCAACATGTTGGTGAAATCTTATTTGGCTGCACAGGAATGCCAGGAGCATGAAGTCCAGCCTTATGCTAGAGTTTGGGTGATTACAAAGCCTTAGCAGTTCCTCAAAGTCCTTTTCCCCACCCCACCAGAAGTTCCTCCTGCCTATCTTTCCCTTGTTGCTGGTCATCTGTTTCCCCCCCCCCCATCACTAGAAAAATGTGGGTGTGGGAATCTAAGAGCAAAGATCACTATCAGTTCATATACCTTTTTCTCCCTGCTGCTTTCTGCATTTAATGATTAACCAACGAAAAAAGAAACACAGTGGTACCTATACTTACGAACTTAATTTGTTCCGTGACTAGGTTCTTAAGTAGAAAAGTTTGTAAGAAGAAGCAATTTTTCCCATAGGAATCAATGTAAAAGCAAATAATGCGTGCGGTTGGGGAAACCACAGGGAGGGTTGGAGGCCCTGTTTCCTCCCAAGAGATTCCTAGAGAGGCCCCAAGGAGGCTTCTCTCCACCTTTTCTGTGTCTGTTTCCTCCCAGGAGATTCCTAGAGAGGCCCCACGGAGGCTTCTCTCCACCTTTTCCAGTCCTGTTTCCTCCCAGGAGACTCCTAGAGAGGCCCCACAGAGCTTCCCCCTGCCTTTTCTGGCTACAGTTTTGGAGGCTCGGGTTTGTAAGTGGAAAATGGTTCTTGAGAAGAGGCAAAAAATCTTGAACACGCGGTTCTTATCTAGAAAAGTTCATAAGTAGAGGCATTCTTAGGTAGAGGTACCACTGTATTGTCTTCAGCAAGCAAGCCTCGTAACTAGGAGAGGAAGTTGCTGCAGGCAGCACAGCCATCCTCTTAGCATCCTCTGCATAGGTTGCAATGAAACCTCACAAAAATTGGCACCAACAGGGCACCAAATTGGGCATTACGCTTATATTTAGCACAGAACAGCTTTGCCAGATTTGATATCATTCAAATGCGGTATTTTGGAGGACAGTTCCCAATCAGTGTGGTGAAAGATTAGGGCTTATGACAGCTCTGGGACAAAGTAATTTAAAATAATTGGAGGCAGGGCCTTGCCAAAATCATAAATGCAAAATGTTCTCTTTCCCTTTGGATTATGCCAAACCTCCATGTGGTCCATGCTGTTCCAAGGTGTTTCTGGGACCAAATCCAGAGATGGCAGTTTGGATAAATCGGCATGTTTTTGTAAGTCATCCTTTTATAGATACCAAGTGGGGGAATGAGATTGTAGAATTAAGCCATGTACTTTGGCTTAAATTATGAGAATTCAGTTCTAGAAAATGTAGAAGGATAGAGTATAATTTATAAATCTGGCATCCACCATCGTCTGTCTTTAAAAAAAAAAAAGTACAGTATAAAGAACTAAATGGGAAGTTGGCCGGTTGCAAAGTAAATTATTAACCTCAGCATCATCTTTATTTATAATGATGTGCCTGGGCTCTACTAGTCCCTATATATACAGGGTGCATTCTAAAAATAGTGCAATTGAATTTCCCGCGCTGCTCCTGTTGGTCGCAGTGGGACCAAAGCACTTGGAGCAGGGCGGGGGACACTAAGCTTTGCTGCGAAACCGATCTCAGTGCTCTCCAAGCTGTGGAAGCGGCAGGACGTCAGTTATTGTAAACCTCTGCGCGCCAACCATGTCATGAAAAAAATGGAATGGAAATTTCAAATGAACTTTTGCAACATATAGAAATTGAACCTGAGTATTTGGACAATGTCATCACTGGTGATGAAACCTGGGGTTTTGAATACGATCCAGAAACAAAACGCCAAAGCTCTGAGTGGCATACTGACCAGTCCCCCAAGCCCCAAAAGGCAAGAATGAGCAAATCAAAAGTGAAAACAATGCTCATTGTCTTTTTCGACAATAAAGGAGTGGTCCATAAGGAGTTTGTTCCTCAAGGACAGACAGTTAACGCTGCCTACTACATGGTGTTCTGCCCCGGCGTGTTTCAACCGCCCGTAATTACAGGGAAATTAGTCCAGGAAGACACACACCACACGATAAAAGGAAAACCCAAAAGTTTTTATAAACAGAAAAACAGAAGCAGCTCCCTTTTTAAATGTCAAAGGGACTTTCTGGTACACACAAGGCACAGGTTAAATGCAATCCAATTGCTCACCCAATAACTGGGAAATTGAGTCCAATTCTAAAGTCCAGAGAGTCCGCACACAATCTTGAACAGCACAAAAACCACGATCTTGACGAAACAATGAATCAGATAAACTGCCATGAGGCTAAAACACCAGGCTGTGCTTTTATCTGTAGCACTAATTACAGCAGCCTCATGCAACCACAGATGGCCTCATTTTCTCTTGTAATAATCCTTCAGTTGTTGTCTCCTATGCATCACTCTACGCATGCGTGGATGTGTCATTAATTCTTGTTCAGAATCCAGGGATGATACAGATGATTGATCTCCTGCTGGGCTGTCTGCCAAACTCCCCTCTTCCCTGTCACTCACGCTTCCTTGGTCAGAGGAGGCTTCGTCGGCAGATTCAATCGGGAGCAAAACAGGCCTGCGGCATGTGGAGGTTTTCCCCACATCCACCTGCACATTCCTTGGGGCAGGAGCTGCGCCAGAGCTAACCACAACACATGGATGTGCTGGAAAGACTCCAAAAAAGGGTCATCAGGATGAGAAAAGACATCTCCGCTACCTGGTAACTCCCTCATAACAACACACCTTGCCACAACACGCTACGAGTCCGTGAGTTCCTGGCCAAATACCAGGTGCCAATGCTGCCCCACTCCCCCTATAGTCCTGACGTTGCCCCAGCAGACTTCTTTTTGTTCCCTCGGATTAAGGCAGCCCTGAAAGGACCTTGTCCTTTCGTCCATAGAAGAGATCCAACCAGCCGTGACGAAGACCTTCCAGGGTGCATACCAGTCATGGCAGAGTCACTGGAAAAAATGTGTAGAGGCCCAAGGAAAGTACTTTGAAGAATTTAAAGTGTTTGTGCAAATCTGTTCAATAAATTAATTTAAAAAAATAATTGAATTATCTTTGGAACGCACCCTGTATTTTTAGTGGAAAATTATAGAAGCAGCAGTGGGTTGCTCCCAGTTTGGACCAGTTCTTAGAACAGGTAGTGGCAGTGATGGGAGGCTCTAATCACCCACTCAGGATATTCTGTGCATGCATGAACCAGAAGCAAAGTAATTCAGAACCCACTTCTGAATAGAAGGGTGTTTTCTTTGAAAGCGTGTTTGAAATGTAGGAATAAATAAATTAAAGATTCCATGATTTGCAGGCTTCAACTCCCAGAAATCCTGGGCCAGGTCATTTGAAGTCCACAAATCATAAAAGGGCAATAGTCCCCCACCTCTGCTCTAAATAATCAAACAAGAGCAATAGAAGAGAGGGACCAAAATATTTATCAGCTAGATGGATTGTGCCTTAATCAACAAATCATGATTAAAACAAACTATGATACAATCAAAAGAGGAATATAAAATTAAAGACAGTTTGCCTTTAATGTGCCATGAAAATGAATTTCTTTGGATCAAATTAAATAAATTTTGTGATTTTTTTTTCAACAAAAAATTTAGCAAGTGCCCAACATTATAGAAGAAAAGCAAATATTTTTTTTTATTTTTTATTTATTTGTTTATTGATTGATTGATTGATTGATTGATTGGATTTGTATGCCGCCCCTCTCCGTAGACTCGGGGCGGCTAACAACAATGATAAAAACAGCATGTAACAATCCAATAATAAAACAACTAAAAACCCTTATTATAAAACCAAACATACACACAAACAAATAAGGTCACAGTTGGGTCCAAATCATCCTTTATTGTGGTTACTTGGGCTTGTATTATACATTCAACCACATTTTCTTAATTACATACCCTAGCAGCTAACATACTTCATTCTAAACCAAACTCAAACAAATCGAAAACGAGCTTAGTACAATATATGAACCGCACCCTGTATGTAAAGTGTGCTGCTATAGGAGGTTTAACATTTTATTGATTAATAATAACTGGATGAATAGAAAACCAAAGCAATACATGCATATACAGTGATCCCCCGAGTTTCGCGATCTCGATCTTTGCGAAACGCTATATCGCGATTTTTCCACCCGATGACGTCACTCCCTTTCTCATCTTTCTTTCTCTCTCTCTTTCTCTATCTTGCTTCTTCCTCTCTCACACTCTCTTCCTCCCTCTCTCATCTCTTTCTTTCCTTCTTTCTCTATCTCTCCCCCTCTTGCTCTCGAGCGGCGGGCGGCACCCAGGGAAGGTTCCTTCGGCCGCCCACCAGCTGATCTGCTCGGCAGCGCAGTAGCAGCGAGGAGCCGAAGATGGGGTTTCCCCTTTGCGTGGGCAACGGGGAAACCCCATCTTCGGCTCCTCGCTGCTACTGCGCTGCCGAGCAGATCAGCTGGTGGGCGGCCGAAGGAACCTTCCCTGGGTCTTCAACTCCCAGAGTGGCGGACAAGCGGCGGCCGGACAAGCGGCGGACAAAGGGCGGACAATAAAAGCGGCGGCCGGACAAGCGGAAAAGCGGCGGACAAGCGGAAAAGCGGCGGACAAGCGGTGGGCGGAAAAGCGGCGGCCGGACAAGCGGACAAGCGGTGGACAAGCTGAAAAGCGGCGGACAAGCGGGCAGGCAGGCGGCTCCTCAGCTGCTGGGTCTTCCCAGGTGCGGAAGTAAAAACACCATCTGCGCATGCGCGGCCATGGAAAAAGGGGCGCGCATGCGCAGATGGTGTTTTTACTTCCGCACCACTACATCCCGAAAAATCGATTATCGCGAGGGGTCTTGGAACGGAACCCTCGCGATAATCGGGGGATCACTGTATACAATTTGTATGTGTGATTTGTGTGAGAGTGTCTATATGAAATCTGAGCATAGAGAAAATATAGTTGCCTTTTTTTACATGTGAAAAAAAATTCCTTATATATAAATAGATGATCTGCTTTGGGCTGTTTACTGGACCAGTTGGAACTGGTCCAGTAAATAGCCCAAAGCAGATCATCTATTTATATGGAAGCTTGATCTGTTTTGCAAGGGATCAAAATCCACCTGAGGATTCCCTCTCTGATGTTAATTAACCTTTTTTTCAAGTCAACAGAGGCGGAGAGTTCTAATCAGGAGCCTGAGATTAGCAGCATTAGCATGGGACTAAAATGAAGCCAATTAATATCAGTTAATTGTTATTTTATTCTTATGCCCATAGAAATATAGTTATAGTGGGAATTTAATTGGCAGGGAAAAGATATGATTCTTTTCTTTATGAAGTAGATAACTTAAGTGTTAAATGAAAGAACTATATTCACAACTGGGAGTCCCCTGGGAATTGGGCGGCATATACATTAAATTAATAAATTAATAAACTGAAAATCATTTTTCAGATTGACCTTGTGGAGGATTAAACAAAATGGGAGGGAAAAAAAGACATTGTGGCAACCCCCGAGATATCAGTAGAGAAGGGCTATCAAAATTTTTACTACCACACTGTGGGCGTGGCTTATGCAGGTCACCCTGCATTTTCTTTCAACATCTTTCAGTATAAATTGGGTGCTCTGGGGTGGAGCTCCATTTTCGCTACCCCACTGCGTTCCCCCCATCCAGGCAGTAACCCACCCCTGGATATCAGAACCCCTAGTTCTCCTTTTCATTAAAAGGATAGAGATGTGATCCATCAATCAGAATAGAGCTGGAAGGGACAGGAATGGGTTCCTCCAGGTTCGCACCGGAACTGGTAGTAAACCGTTGGTGACATCACAGAGCTGGTTCTGTCAGTACCAGTCTGGATGCTGCTATCTTTTTTGGGGAATTAAAAAAAAAATGATTTTTTTTTTGCAGGTTTTTGCTTTTGCGCATGTGCAGAAATAAAGTTTTTGGCACTGTGTATGTGCACCATCTTCTTTTTGGCTTGTTTGTGACTATTTTGTGCTTGATTTTTGCACTCAGTGTGCACACAGCCATGTGGCACAGGAAGAAGCGAACCGACTGCAGAGTAAGTTAGACCTCATCCCTGGGAAGGGACATTGGAAGTCTTCTAGTCCTGCTCAAGCAGAGGCCCTATACAGTGGTACCTCGAGATACGAGTTTAATTCGTTCCGGACCTGGGCTCTTAAGTCGAGCAGCTCTTATCTCGAACGACTTTTCCCCACAGGAATTAATGTAAATAATTTTAATTGGTTCCAGCCCTCAAAAAACTCACAAAGTTAGTCTAAATTATGCAGAAAGACATGTTTTTAATGAAGAAATGTACATGTACATATAAATGAATAATGAAGTTTCTTTCACTTAACTTGTAAACTTTCTTAAACTTTTAAATTTACATATGTTCAACTTCTCTGCCACCCAATCCTGTAGGACAGAGGTCCCCAACCCTTTTTGCACCAGGGACCGGCTTTAAGCGATCAAGAGAGGAATGGGTGAATGAATGGACGGAGGGTGGGAAGGAAGGAAGGAAAGAGGGAAGGGACAGGAACAGAGGAAGGAAACAAGGAAACTTATGAAAGGGGAGAGTAAGAGAGGAATGAGTGAAGGGAGGGAGGGAGGGAAGAAGGTGGGAAGGAGAAAGAAAAGAAGAAATAGAGGAAGGGAAGGTAAAAGAGAGAAAGAAAAAGAGCAAGAAAGAAAGAAAGAAAGAAAGAAAGAAAGGGGGAAGGGACAGGAACAGAGGAAGGAAGCAAGGAAACTTATGAAAGGGGAGAGTAAGAGAGGAATGAGTGAAGGGAGGGAGGGAGGGAAGAAGGTGGGAAGGAGAAAGAAAAGAAGAAATAGAGGAAGGGAAGGTAAAAGAGAGAAAGAAAAAGAGCAAGAAAGAAAGCTGCAAGCACCCCCCCGAGCCCCCCAGGCCGGCTGCAACCTTTTAAAACACGCGCGCCGCTTCGCAGCTGTCTCCTGAAGCCGAACGCGGAAGTTAGCGTTTGGCTTCAGGAGACAGCTCCTTGGCGCTTGTATCTCGAATTTGGGCTTGTAAGTAGAACAAAAATATCTCTCCCCTCCCAGCTCTTATCTCGAGTTGCTCTTAAGTAGAGCAGCTCTTATGTCGGGGTTCCACTGTACTGTTTCAGATAACTGTCCAATCTTTTCTTAAAAACCTCTATAGTTATGAAGCACCCACAATCAAAGAGAAAAACAATCTAAAACTAAAGAGAAATTTCCTGACAGTTAAAACAATTAATCAGTGGAACAATTTGCCTTCAGAAGTTATGAGTGCTCCAATACTGAAATGGTATAGGCCCAGGATGGCAAACCTATGGCACGGGTGCCATAAGTGTCACATGGAGCCATATCGGTGGGCAGGCGCAGTGTGCAAAAAAAAAAAACACCAAAAAAAAATTATGCATGGTTTGTATGTATGTATGATTGGTCTCTTAAATTGGGGTTTCTTTTTAAAATTAACTTAAATATTAGATTTGCTTATATTGTTTTATTACTGTTGTTAGCCACCCCGAGTCTGCGGAGAGGGGTGGCATACAAATTTGATTAATAAATAAATAAATAAATAATAAATAGATTAATAAATGCCGGCTGGGTGATTTTTGGGCCTTCTGAGCAATGTTCCCTCTAATTTTTTTTCGGGGTGGGCGGAAAAGTATAGTGTCTGAGCGGCAGTCCCCTTGGGACTGGGCGGCATAGAAGTATAAATAAATAAATAAATCCCTTCTTTTTTATTAAAAGATATTAATAATAAAACCAAACCAAACTCTATTACTATTAAAACTAAAACAAACCAGCAAATTCAAAAAATATAACTATTAATAAAAACAGGTGAGGGCTGGGGGGTTTTTTCTCTGTTATTATTTAAGTGCTTTTACCATATGCTTTAAATCAAGAGTCACTTCTCTCTCTGTTTCTCTCTCTTTCCTGTCATTCTCTGCCTCAATCATTTTCTCATTTCTCTTTTTTCTCCCCTTTTTCTATCATTTTTCTCTCCCTCTCTCTTCCTTCCACTCCTCTCTCTCTCTTGCTTTCTTCCTCTCTCTCACTCTCTCTCACTCTCTTCCTTCCTCTCTCCTCTCTCACTCTTTCTTGCTCTCACTCTCTCTCTTCCTTCCTATCTTCTCTCTCCCTCCCTTTCTCTGTCTCTCCCTTCCTTTCTTTCCTTCTCTCTTCCTTCCACTTTTTTCTCTTTATCTCTCTTTTTTAGTTCCTTCCCCTCTTCCCGTCCCTCTCCCTCTCTTTCTCCCTCTCTCCCTTTATATTTATCTCTTCCTTCCTCTCTTCCTCCCTTTCTCTCTCCCTCTCGTTCACTTTTCTCTCCCTTCCTTCCCTCCCTCCTTCTTTCCTCTCCTCTTTCCCTCCCTCTCCCTCTCTTTCTCCCTCTCTCCCTTTATATTTATCTCTTCCTTCCTTCCTCTCTTCCTCCCTTTCTCTCTCCCTCTTGTTCACTTTTCTCTCCCTTCCTTCCCTCCCTCCTTCTTTCCTCTCCTCTTTCCCTCCCTCTCTTTCCCTTCTTTCTCTCCACGTTTCCCGCGGGCAGCCAGCTTTGCTGACTGGCACAAGGCTCAAGCCAGCTGCCCGGGAAAGCCAGGAAGGTCCTCCTGCCCCCCCCAGCCAAAAACACAACGGAGGTCTGCCGCCACCAGCTTGAGCTCCCGTTGCTCCACCCCGCTTTGCCCTGCCTGTCATGCTGGACCTCCATTGTGTTTTCGGGGGGGAGTGGCGGGAAAGCCCTATGCCGGCCAGGAAAGCCGGCTTTCTGGGAAAGCAGTGCACTTTTCAAATGCACTGCTTTCCTTCAACTCTTTCCTGGGCAGAGGGGGAGGCCACTCCCCCCCCCAGGAAAGAGGTGCAGGAAAGCAGTGTGTTTAAAAGGCGCGCTGCTTTCCCGGAAAGCCAGCTTTCCTGGCCGGCACAGGGCTTTCCCGCTGCTCCCCCCAAAAAACACAACGCACGCAGCTTACTGGGAACGGTGCTTCTGAGCCCACTGGAAACTGAGCAACAGGCTTTTTCCACCCTCCCCGGGCTGTTAGAAAGGCTCAGGAGCTTCAAGCGAGTAAAAAACCCCAGGCCTTCTGGTTCAACCAGAAGTTGGCATATGGGCCATTTTCTGACTCCAGAGAGCCTCCAGGGGAGTGAGAAAGGCCGTTTTTGTCACCTAGAAAGACTCTGGAACCTGGGGAGAGCAAAAAAGAGGTGTGCCTTTCATAGTTCCCTCTAAGCTGAGCAGTGAGCAATCGCTCACTTAAAAATCATCATCAACTCAGAGTTTTCCATACCTGCCCAGAAGCCGAGAGGGAAAGAGTGAGAGGGAAGGAGAGAGAGAGGAAGAGAGGAAGAGAGAGAAACAGATAGAAAAAAAGAGAGGAAGGAAAAGAGAAAGAAAGAATGGGAGTAAGGAAGAGAGAAAGAAAATCAAAATCTAGTTTGAAACTAGCTCAACTATTTAAGTGGCATTTTGATATTGATAGAGTTGCCCTATTATGAGCTCACTGTTATAGACACACAGTACAGTACAGTATTTTATTTTGAAATTCTCTGAGGCAAAACAGGGTGGGTTTTTTATTTGTTTGTTTGTTTGTTTGTTTATTTATTATTTCTGTGCCGCCCAGTCCCGAAGGGACTGCCGCTCAGACACTATACTTTTCCGCCCACCCCAAAAAAAAAATTAGAGGGAACACTGGTGCCTTTGTTTGCTGGGAGCAGAAGGGGTCATGCACGCATGTATGGCAAGGGACATGGAATTATGGGTGTGGGCATACACACACTCACCCCCCCCTTTTGGCACGCAAACCAAAAAAGGTTTGCCATCAATGGTATAGGCCAGTGATGGCGAACCTATGGTTGCCCTAGCTCAGTCCCAATGTGCATGTGTGTGCCGGCCAGCTGATTTTTGGCTTGCACAGAAGCTCTGGGAGGGCATTTTTGGCTTCCAGAGAGCCTCTGGGGGGGGGGAGGACATTTTTACACTCCACTGGCTACAGGGAGGCCTTTGGAGCCTGGGGAGGGTGAAACACGAGCCTACTGAGCCCACCAGAAGTTGGGAAACAGACTGTTTCCGGCCTCCAGAGGGCCTCTGCAGGGAGGGGGAAGCTGTTTTTGCCCTCCCCAAGCATTGTATTATAGGTGTATGTATGGCACCCGAGGAAAAAAAGGTTCGCCATCACTGGTATAGGCTTTTTTGCCTGATTAGGGGATTGGACTAGAAGAACTTCAAGGTCCCTTCCAATTCTGTTATTCTGCTTTTCCAATTTCAGGGATGTTGCACATAGGCATTGGGTCGTGGGTGGGCAGAATGAGTACAAATTACAAAACATGACTTGCAATGCCAGGATGCAAATGTGTGAAAAGCTAACAACTGCACTGTAATGCGGCATATGTTTTGCAATTGTTTTATTCTTGCAGATTGTACTAGATGCCTATAATTCAGCATTCCTGTTCTTAACCCTTTAGTAAACGCTGTCTAGAGCCTAACAATTAAGCATGCTTTGGTTAGATTTTTAATTGATATTTAGAGGACCTTAAACTTTGGAGGTTAATGAAAGTTTGTTTTTCTCCATCAAATTGCTTGAAAATCCCTACAAATGCGAGACTATTGCTCACATGTTGTTGTTGTTGTTGTTATTATTATTATTATTATTATGATTATGTCAGTACAACACAGCAAAGGAGATCACTATGCTGAATTTCGTATTTCATCACCAGTCGTGCACTTCCCAAGCACCTAGGACTGCGTGATGTAGCAGCGAATTATGTTTGCCGATCCCAGTAAAGCGGCCTTTTGCAATTGACAGATGGAGATTTTGTCAATTCCGATGGTTTTCAAATGTCCGCTGAGATTCTTTTGGTACAGCGCCCAGCGTGCCAAGTACCACTGGGACCACTTTCACGGGCTTATGCCAGAGTCGTTGCAGCTCGATTTTTAGATCTTCGTATTTCACTAATTTTTCTAGCTGCTTCTCCTCAATTCTGCTGTCTCCTGGGATTGCGATGTCGATGATCCATACTTTCTTTTTCTCCACAATCACAATGTCTGGTATGTTATGCTTCAGAATTAGGTCAGTCTGAAGTCTGAAGTCCCACAGTAGTTTTGCTTGGTCATTTTCAACCACTTTTTCGGGCTTATGATCCCACCAGTTCTTTGCCACTGGTAAATGGTAGTTCCGGCACAAGTTCTAGTGGATTATTATTATTATTATTATTATTATTATTATTATTATTATTATTATTATTATTATTATTATCTGCCCTTATACTATTTCCAGAATTTTATCTTAGGATGGATATATGGTTATCCCAGGCATGTTTAAACTCAGTTACTGTGGATTTACTAACCACATCTGCTGGAAGTTTGTTCCAAGCATCTACTATTCTTTCAGTAAATTATTTTCTGACGTTGCTTCTGATCTTTCCCCCAACTAACCTCGGATTGTGCTCCCTTGTTCTTGTGTTCACAGATCAGCTACATGTCTCAAACCAAAGAGCGAACAGATCTGAGATCAATCATTTGTGGCTCCTGATAGACAATGTGCCCAAGGCGTTTTGTTTCTTCTTTATCATCCACACTTTCTTACAAAATCCCCCCCCCCCTTTTTTTGTAAATTTGCATGATAAGAAAATAAATGAATGAAGATATTCCCTCTAGGCTGCAGAACTAGAGTTTAACAGATGCTGCTGCTATGGATGGAGGCTGCTCTCAAGATGTGAATTTTCTTGTATAATCAGGATTATCAAAACCATTTTGAAAGTCTGCTGTGAAGGATTCTCGTAGCGTTTCATAAACCACCCAGATCTCAGCTCCCTTGGACTTTAGCTGACTGAGGATTTTTCTTGTGAAATCAGCCACCGCTTGAATATGAGTCCTGAGGAAATGATTAAGATTCTCTTGTAGTGTCAGCTCCATTACTTCTCAGCTGGGTCCCTGTTCCTCCGGGCTAGTTAAGGCATTCTACAAAACAACAGGAGAGTACAGTGGTATCTCTACTTAAGAACTTTTCTAGATAAGAACCGGGTATTCAAGATTTTTTTGCTTCTACTTAAGAACCATTTTCTACTTAAGAACCCGAGCCTGGAAAAATTTCCCAGGAAGTTTGAGAGCAGCACGAAGGCCCGGCCAGTTTCCTGCCATTCTCCCTTTAATCCCAGCCATCTCGGGCTTTTCTCGGCTGCCAGAGGAGCCTTTCGGTGGCACTTAAGGAGGCTTTGGCAGTCCAGAGTGAATGAAGCCTTTTCCTTTCTCTGGGTGCTTGGAGAGGGAACAAATCTCTGCCAGCACCCAGAGAAAAATGCTCCCTTCACTCTGGGTAGTGAAGGAGTCACCACAGTGAAGGAAAAGCGCCGGCTACAAAGCGAGCGAGCGAGAGGAGAGGGGAGCCCTTCAGCATGGGAAGGAAGAGGAAGCAGGTAGCAGCAGCCAGTGTATGGGAGGCAGCCTCACATCGGGTGTATTAGAGGCGCATGCTCCTTCTCGCCGCCTCAGAGTCCCTCTTTTTTTTTTGAAGCCTTAAAGTTTTGGATTTTTTTGATTCCCCTCCCCTTCTTCCTTCAGCAGCGACTCTCCTCCTCTTCTTCCTCCTCCTCCCACCCAAATTCCAAGCTTTTATTTCTTCCCTAATGGGTTTGCACACATTATTTGCTTTTACAATGATTCCTATCGGAAAAATTGCTTCTACTTAAGAACGTTTCTACTTAAGAACCTGGTCACAGAACGAATTAAGTTCTTAAGTAGAGGTACCGCTGTATATGCTAGCATCAGGAATGGATTCCCATTACTGCGGCTACTGGTGTACTGTGCGCACAGCTTAGAGTTTCCTGAGTGTGTGCGCATGCATCCCAGCATGGTTTTACTTCTGCGCATGTGCAGGAAGCAAAATCTTGCAAAGGGACACATGTGTGCGAGAGATTTGGGGCATTTTTTTTCCACTCATGCACAGGAGCAAAAAATAACCCAAATCCTGCATGGTGAGGATTTCTTCATTGGGACATGCATGCATGCAATAGACTCAATGCTGTGAGCGCAGTGCAGCGATCGTTACAGTGCGCCGTACTTTACCGTATCGGTAGCGACCCATTACTGGCTAGCAGTAATTAATGCTTCTTTGTGGGGTGTTTCCATTTTCCTTAAAAGATGCTGTGGAACAAACAATGCTCTTGAAGTCTGAGTTGATTGGACTATTTTGGACACCTTTGGGCCAGTTTCTATCCTCCCTTGTGGATGGAAGCTGAAAAAGTGGATCATGTGAATCTATGGGATCAGATTTCAGATGGCGGTTCAGCATGGAGACAGGGGCGGATCGCCCATACCAGGGCTATGGGTGTGCTCCGCACGCAGCTTCAGTTCTCTTGCATGTGCCCACGTCCCAGTGTGATTTTGCTTCTGCGCATGCACAGGTAGCAAAAATGTGCTGAAATCTCGAACAAGAGCGAGATTTCAGCATTTTTTTGCTTCCGTACATGTGCAGGAGCAAAAAACCACCAATATCTTGTGTGTCCCCTTGCGAGATTTTGCGTGTACGGAAGAGAACTGAAGCTGCACGCTACCGTCGTCTACCGTTCCAGTAGGAACCCACTACTGCATGGAGACTACACTGGTCATGCTTCTAGATGACCTTTGGAGATAAGAGGGAGGGCAGTCTTCCTAGTTCTGTTGGCCTCTACTAACTTTTAATATTATTGATCATGGAATCCTTCTGGGCCAATTCTGAGTATCTTATAACCAGTGAAGGGCTACCAAAATTTTTACTACCACGCTGTGAGCGTGGCTTATGAAGGACACATTGTCTTTCAACAACTTTCAGTGCAAATTGGGTGCTCTGGGGTGGAGCTCCATTTTCACTACCCCACTGCGTTCCCACCCCCATTCAGGCAGCAGCCCACCCCTGGGTTCAGAGGTGGGCTACGAACCGGAATGCTAAATTGCGCTCGCCGCCGCGGCTTGTAAATTCTTGTGAGCAAGCGTGAATTTTCTTCTGCGCCTGTGGAGGAAGCAAAATTGCACATGGAACTGCAGGTGTTCCTGTGTTTCGGCAAAGTTTTTTTGCTTCTGCGCATGCTGAAACACAGACGCACATGTGGCACCATGCACAATTTTGCTTCCTCCACAGGTGCAGTAGCAAAATCGCACTGGTCCCACAAGAACTTACGAGCCGTGGCAGCGAGCGCAATTTAGTGTTCCAGCTCATAGCCCACCACTGGATGGGTTCCTCCAGATTCAGACCGGATCACCTGAACTGGTAGCGACTCACGGGTGGCATCATGATGGCATCAAAGATACATTTTGGTCGGTGCCAATCTGTGGATGCCGCCATCTTTTTTGGATTTCCCCCCCCAAATATTTTACTGTTTGAAAGTTTGTTTCCTCTGCTGCTGTTTGAAAAAGGGCCCTCCTGCCTGTCCTCAGCTTTATACTTACCTTTATTCCTTCTCCCAAAGCACAGCTGATCAGCGACTCAGCCTTGTTACGGGCTGATCATACCTACTGAGCATGTGCGGAAACAGAATTGCATGAGGGGGCATGTGTGAAATGTCGCAATTTGAATCGATAGTGAAGATAAGTGGAACCCACCCCATTAATGCATAGTGCATCTTATGATTCTTGATTAATGTATTTTTAAATGTACACTGAATGCATATGCACCGAAGACAAATTCCTTTTGTATCCAATCACACTTGGCCAATAAAGAATTCTATTCTATTCCATTCCATTCCATTGATCACGGACTCCTAGGCCAGTTCTGTGGGTTTAGAATGGGTAGGAAGGAGTTATTCAGAGATTGTTTTCTTTCCTAACAGATTGGTTCCAACTGGGATGGATCTGGCCAGAGACCTGGACTGTATGAAATCTCCTGGACCCTCTACCACAGTGAGGTTTTGCCTGTGGTAGATCTAGGCCATTTTCATGGTTAGAGCATTTTTAATGTAAAGTCATTGTTGTGGAAGAATAATTTCTGTTTCATCTTCATCTGAACATGATAAATGTAGTTTATAAAACCAACTATAGTTTTTATAAAATGTGGTTCATAAAATCATATACTAAATGTAGTTCATAAAATCATATGCCAAAATGTCCTTCCTGTTAATGACTACTTCACCTTCAACCGCAGCAATACGCGAGCACATAATAGATTCAAACTAAACGTAAACCACTCTAAACTCGACTGCCGAAAATATGATTTCAGCAACATAGTGATCAATGCCCGTAATGCACCACCCAACTCTGTGGTTTCTTCCCCAAACCCCAAAAACTTTAATCCGAGATTGTCTATAGTCGACCTCTCCCCATTTCTAAGAGGTCTGTAAGAGGCATGCTTAAACGCACCACTGTGCCTACTGTCCCTGTCCTGTTTTATAGTTACCTTTTATTTACGTTATGTTTATACAACTACTACCCTACATGTTTGATAAATAAATAAATAATTAAAAAAACACATGGTAGTGTAAATGTAATGGAGTCTTTTAGGCAGTAGAGGGCAGCATAGTGCCATCACAAATCTTCGTGCTTTTGCGCTCTCCCTCTCACCCCCCTTTATTTCCTTTCCACCAGAAACAAGGTTTTGTTTCCATAACTACTCTGTTTGTGGATAAAATCCTGGAAAAGACATCATATTGGAATTTGATAGCTGACAGATCAGCAGACCTAAGATGATAAATGAAATGCCTATTAGCCAAAAATAGCTCATTTGTTTTCTTATAATTAATGGAATACGTGGTATGATTCCTTCTGTGATGATGTTATGAAATCACAAAATAACATTCAGAGTAAGTTAGCCAGAATATGTACTTGTCTTTTATATTGATAATAATAATCCAAGTAAGTGTTTGAGTCTTATGGAAGTCTTCCACTGATATGCTTCCTATAGAATGGAGAAATCAGGTTTCAGACTATTCATCAAAGGAAATTTCATATGGTCTAGCTTAATAGATTTAACTACTGCAATATAATACAGATAATAATATATGTATAAGACATAGCATGAGTTTGATTTGTATCTGTGACAGTGTGCACTTATCAAAAAATGACAAGTTGTACTATCTATACAGAAAGTAGGATTCACATCCAACTGTTGGGATTTCTGAATTTTGCAATGCATTTTAAACACAATGAATAGAATAGAATAGATGGTGCATATGCTCTCAGTGTACATAAAAAAGAAACACCCTCCCAGAGCCTCTGTGCAAGCCAAAAATCAGCTGGCTGGCACACACATGCATGTCGGAGCTGAGCTAGGGCAACGGCATGCGTGCCAGCAGATATGGCTCCCTATGGTACCTGTGGCACCGGTGCCATAGGTTCGCCATCACTGCTCTATAGTTTGCAAACTGCTAAATATTTTGGCGAGGTACAAAACATTAGTACTGGTAAGTCTTGGGAACATGATACTGGTTCTCAGTAAATGAGGACCCGGATTGTGGGGGCAATAGCCTAGCTCTGTTAAAAAAGTGCTATTGCTAACATGTTGTAAGCCGCCCTGAGTCTAAGGAGAAGGGCGGCATAAAAATCAAATCAAATAAATAAATAAATAAATAAATAAATAAACAAACAAACAAACAAACAAACAAATACATTTCTGAGAATTTACTAGACATTGGTATCAATACTAGTTATACTAAGCTGGTACATACTTAACGGTTATTGAATATCATCTTCCAGCCCATCTCCATGCTCTTCTATAGGTCCTGTAAATAATCTGGTCCCATGCCAGAATAAACCCTTCAGACCCTACCTTCCTTCTGTGCATGTAAATTTTATTAGCGTTCCTGAGCTATCTGCATTACGTAGGACTGGCAGTAGTTTTCTGACCTGGACATTAAAAAAGAATTTTTTATTGCACTCTAGTAGTAGTAGTAGTAGTAGTAGTAGTAGTAATAATAATAATAATAATAATAATAATAATAATAACAACAACAACAACAACAACAACAAAACAACAACACCAACATCAAAACAACAATGACAACAATAACAATAATAATAACAATAATGATGATATGATGATGATGATGATGATTATTATTATTATTATTAATTAGATTTGTATGCCGCCCTTCTCCAAGAACTTGGGGCAGCTCACAACAATAATAACAATGTACAAATCCAATATCTAAAAACACAATTTAAAAACCCTTATTAATTAAATAATCACACAACCCAATCAAACCATACATAAAACAGTAGTTAGGGGAGGTGTCAATTTCCCCATGCCTGGTGGCAAAGGTGAGTTTTCAACAACTTACGAAAGGCAAGGAGGGTGCGGGTAGTTCTGATCTCCTGGGGGAGTTGGTTCCATAGGGTCAGGGCCGCCACAGACAAGGCTCTTCCCCTGGGCGCGCCAGATGACATTGCTCAGTCGACGGGACCCAGAGAAGGGCCATTCTGTGGGACCTAATCGGCCACTGGGATTCGTGCGGCAGAAGACGGTCCCAGAGGTATTCTGGTCCGATGCCATGTAGGGCTTTATAGGTCATAACCAAGACTTTGAATTGTGACTGGAAACTGATTGGAAGCCAGTGCAGGCTGCGGAATGTTGAAGGAACATGGGCGTACCTAGGGAGGCCCATGATTGCTCTCGCGGCTGCATTCTGCATGATCTGAAGTTTCCGAACACTCTTCAAAGGTAGCCCCATGTAGAGAGCATTGCAGTAGTTGAACCTCGAGGTGATGAGGGCATGAGTGACTGTGAGGAGAGACTCCCGGTCCAAATAGGGCCGCAACTGGTGCAGGCGAACCTGGGCAAACGCCCTCTTTGCCACAGCCGAAAGATGCTTCTTGACCCACAGAATCCTTAATTTGTATTTGCATAATCCAAAACATGATAGTGAATACAGTGGTACCTCTACTTACGAACTTAATTCGTTCCATGACCAGGTTCTTAAGTAGAAACGTTTGTAAGAAGCATTTTTTCCCCATAGAAATCAATGTAAAAGCAAATAACGTGTGCCATTGGGGAAACAACAAGGAGGGTGGAGGCCCTGTTTCCTCCCAGGAGATTCCCAGAGAGGCCCCGTAGAGGGTTCTCCACACCTTTTCCGGCCCTGTTTCCTCCCAGGAGATTCCTAGAGAGGCCCCACAGAGGCTTCTCCCTGCCTTTTCTGGTTACAGTTTCGGAAGCTCTGGTTTGTAAGTGGAAAATAGTTCTTGAGAAGAGGCAAAAAAATCTTGAACACCCGGTCCTTATCTAGAAAAGTTTGTTAAGTACAGGCATTCTTAGGTAGAGGTATTTGTCTCCCTTGCACATATCAGAAGCTGGTCTTCTACTCAATGTTTGTGCCTCGTTCTCATCACACACCATGTCAAAAGCTAGCAGATGCCATATTATTATTCTTTTCCATCCCATGTTGGTCAGATCCTGCAAATACCTACGTGCTGTTTGGTTCCCAGTTATGTTTAGGGCATCTCCATACAGCAGCTGTAAACAAGTCAGCTCTTGCAAGACTGAAGCTTCAGGGTTGCTCAAGCCCATTTGGAGGTGAAATATTTGTTGTCTGGTGGAGTTTAAAAAAAACGAAAGGCAGAGGCAGCAGAAAGAGCAGGTAAGGGAATAAGGAAAAAATAACAGAAGTGGATAAGGGTGGACCCTGGTCAATCACTGCCGGCCAAGCTAAAGAGCAAGCGCTGTTTAATACAGGATAAAGTTTGCAGGAGTTGATATTGGAATCTGCACTAAGAGGGTGTGTTGTATGTTTTTTCCTTGTGAAAGGAGATGAATCAGCTTCGCCATAAGAGCACAAAGGCAAAACATATGCTCGCCCTAGCACAAAGCCAAAAGCACCAACCTGAAGATGACCAGTGGGACCTCATTGATTTGTCTTGGTGCATATGCTTTCAGTGCACATGAAAAAAATGTACATTTGTCAAGAATCATGAGGTACAATACTTAATGATTGTCATGGGAGTCAAATAAGCAATGAGGAAACAACCAATATTAATAAAAATCAACAAGTTACAGTCATACAGCCATAAATGGGAGGAAATGGTTGATAGGAATGATGAGAAAAAACTAATAGTAATTGTTGTGGTTAGCTCTGGCCCAGCTCCTGCCCCAAGGACTGTGGATGTGGGGGAGACATCCACATGCTGCAGGCCTGTTTTGCCCCCAGTGGAATCTGCTGATGAAGGCTCCTCTGACCAAGAAGACATGAGTGACAGGGAGGAGGAGAGTGGGGCAGACAGCTCAGAAGGAGATCAATTATCTAGTTCCTCCTTGGATTCAGAACAAGAGTTAATGATACAGCCACGCATGTGGAGAGCGATGCATAGGCAACAATAACTGAGAGATTATTATCAAAGAAAATGAGGCCACCTGTGGTTGGGTGGGGCTGTGGTAATTAGTGAGGCTGCTATAAATAGCAGCCTGTGAGTTTGGCCATTGTGGAGGATTATCTGATCATTGTGTTTCGTGACTGCTTTACTGACTTTGACCTTTTGTGTGCTGATTTTTCCCTGCTTTGAAACTAAACCAGAGCAAAGTGTGTTTCACTTTGTGAAAGAAGAAGGACTGTGAATTGCCTCACAGCTGCAAGCTAAGTATCACAGAACTGATAAGGGACTTGTACAAATTACCAGTTTGTTCGGAGACAAGTGCTCTTTGCTATACCAAAAGAGGGCTTAGGTTAAGGGAATTTTCATTATAAAGAACATTGTTTTGAATTTTCAAACGTGTGTGTGTGTCTGAAATTTGTACCTGTGAATTTTTGGGCGAAGTCTACCAGAGAGCCCGACAGAACAAGTAATAGTAGTGCAGACTTAGTAAATAGTTTGACAGGTTTGAGGGGATTATTTGTTTAGCAGAATGATGGCGTTTGGGAAAAAATGTTCTTGTGTCTAGTTGTCTTGGTGTACAGTGCTCTGTAGCGACGTTTTCAGGGTAGGAGTTGAAACAGTTTATGTCCAGGATGCGAGGTGTCAATAAATATTTTCACTGCCCTCTTTTTGACTCGGGCAGTATAAAGATCCTCAGGTTGGCAGCAATTGTTTTTTCTGCAGTTCTGGGGTGAGATAGGTAGCCATATAAATCAATAAATTCTGCATGCATGTACAGACAAAACCCAATTATCAATCTTTTTAAATTAATGTCCTCTCCCATCCCAGTCACTACTTTAGATTATTATTTTTCAAACTTGGCAACTTTAAGATGTATGGATTTCAACTGCCGGAATTTTGAGAATTGATCTACGCATCTGAAAGTTGCCGAGTTTGAAATCATTGTATTAAACTATTGTCTTCTTCTTTTCTCCTCCCCCACCTCTCATTAGAAGTTCTGTGATTGTTAAAGCATCTGTTAAGTAAACAATATCTCTGAACAATGACCCAATGGGTTAAAGGTTGTCTAGTTATTTTGCTAAAAAGGATGAGAGAGCACCAAAATTACATTTAGGAAGAATTCGATTCAATTCAATTCAATTTATTAGATTTGTATGCCGCCCCTCTCCGAAGACTCAGAATCAAATCTGTAGTACAGATATTTCCTGTCATCCTCCAGGGATTTCCTAACTCAATTTTATGGAATCTTAAGGTAAATTAAGATACTCATATAAAAAATCAAGTTCACTTAGATGCAGCCAATTTTATATCACTATAACCAACAGGTTCTGCAGTCTATAAAAATGTAAACAAAAAATCCGTTCTATATAATACAAGAGTTATTTGGAAAGTAAGGTTAAGAAACATAGAAACATAGAAGACTGACGGCAGAAAAAGACCTCATGGTCCATCTAGTCTGCCCTTATACTATCTCCTGTATTTTATCTTACAATGGATATATGTTTATCCCAGGCATGTTTAAATTCGGTTATTGTGGATTTACCAACCACGTCTGCTGGAAGTTTGTTCCAAGGATCTACTACTCTTTCAGTAAAATAATATTTTCTCATGTTGCCTTTGATCTTTCCCCCAACTAAATTCAGATTGTGTCCCCTTGTTCTTGTGTTCACTTTCCTATTAAAAACACTTCCCTCCTGAACCCTATTTAACCCTTTAACATATTTAAATGTTTCGATCATGTCCCCCCTTTTCCTTCTGTCTTCCAGACTATACAGATTGAGTTCATTAAGTCTTTCCTGATACGTTTTATACTTAAGACCTTCCACCATTCTTGTAGCCCGTCTTTGGACCCGTTCAATTTTGTCAATATCTTTTTGTAGGTGAGGTCTCCAGAACTGAACACAGTACTCCAAATGTGGTCTCACCAGCGCTCTATATAAGGGGATCACAATCTCCCTCTTCCTGCTTGTTATACCTCTAGCTATGCAGCCAAGCATCCTACTTGCCTTTCCTACCGCCCGACCACACTGCTCACCCATTTTGAGACTGTCAGAAATCACTACCCCTAAATCCTTCTCTTCTGAAGTTTTTGCTAACACAGAACTGCCAATGCAATACTCAGATTGAGGATTCCTTTTCCCCAAGAACATAAGAAGAGCCATGCTAAATCAGGCCAAAGCCCATCGAGTCCAGCATTCTGTGTCACACAGTGGCCCACCAATTATTCATGGGGATCTTGAGCAGAAAGAGAAGGCAAGACCCTCCCTTTTCCCTGACCCCCAACAAATGGTACTCAAGGGAATCCTGCCTGCCTCAATAACTACCGATACACTTGGCATCCATGAATCTGTCTAATCCTGCCTTGACAGCTGTCATGACCTCTTCTGGAAGTGAATTCCATAAACCAATGACCCTCTGGGTGAAGAAATATTTCCCTTGATTTGTCCTCACTTTCTTACCTATGAGCTTTGGGGAGTGCCTCCTTGTCCTAGTATTGGGGGACAGAGAAAATAATTTTTCTCTTTCCACCGTTTCTATCCCATGCATGATTTTATACACTTCGATCAAGTCACCACTCAAACGCCATCTTTCAAGGCTGAAGAGACCAAGGCGTTGCAACATGGTTTCATAAGGGAGGTGTTCCATTTCCTTTATCATTCTTGTTGCCCTTTTTTGCACCTTTTCCAGTTACAAGGCACGTAGCTCTCATGGGGAATATTCATGGGGGAAATTGGTATTACTATCATGAAGCGAAAAGCCAGTGGGAGAGAAAGAGCAGTGCCAGTGGTCAGTAGATCATTGACTGGCGTTGTGGTGAAGGTTAGAGATGAACGTCCTCATTCTGTTTCCCTCCAAGTGCAGTTCAGGGCAGAGAAGTCTAAGCCAGGGGTGGGTTCTATACGCTTTGTGTGTGTGCACAGTCCCGAAAAGTCCTCAAAAATATTTTATTAAAAAAGCAAAAAACAAGTTGGCGACTACATGCACTGTGCCGGTGACTCAGCTTCTGTGCATGCTCCGAAGGAGGGGGGACATGATTGAAACATTTAAACATGTTAAAGGGTTAAATAAGGTTCAGGAGGGAAGTATTTTTAATAGGAAAGTGAACACAAGAACAAGGGGGCACAATCTGAGGTTAGTTGGGGGAAAGATCAGAAGCAACGTGAGAAAATATTATTTTACTGAAAGCGTAGTAGATGCTTGGAACAAACTTCCAGCAGACGTGGTTGGTAAATCCACAGTAACTGAATTTAAACATGCCTGGGATAAACATATATCCATCCTAATATACAATACAGGAAATAGTATGAGGGTAGACTAGATGGACCATGAGGTCTTTTTCTGCCGTCAATCTTCTATGTTTCTAAGGAAAATTTTTAAAAAAAAATCAAAAAAGTTCAAAAAATAGATAGCGGTGCCCACAGACCAGCACCAACTGAACTGTTTCCAGAGTCCTTTGGGAGTTGGGTGGCATAGAAATTAGATTAATTAGATTTAGATTAGATCATTGTGACATCATCAGTGGTGCTACCAGTTCAGGCAAACTGGTCCAAACTGGGAAGAACCTATTTCTGGACATGGCACACATCTTAAGTGAAGTAGACCCAGAGGCAGGGTTTTGAGCAATCGGTACTTTTATTCAGCTCAGAGAACAAGTGACAGCTCAGCAAGGCAAAGTGACAATTCAGCGAGTACCGACTGACTCTGCCTGGAGAAACCGCTCCTTTTATACTTTTGCGGTTCCCGCCAAAGCTAGAGCCGGCCGCGTCTGAGCCAATCAGGAGCGACTTCCTGCTTGGGCTCAGACAGCGCTGGAAAGAGGAACAAACTATTTACAGAGTTACAAGGTAGCCATTTCAGGATACAACACCCCTCCCCTCATAGTTGGACACATCCATCAAGAAAGCCATGTGACAAAGTCGTCCAATCGGTGGGGCCTCCGAGGAGCTCGCGCTGACCTGCGCAGTTCAATTTCTCCTTCGCCACTGACTGTGGAGGATGGCTCGCCGCTGTTCTCCCGGCGCGGCGGACTTGGCCTGGCGGGCCCAACGAAGGCTTCGGAGGACGAGGATGGCTCGGCGTCGCTGGATGGTCCCCCCTGGCCCGATAAGTCTCTTTGCGTGTTTCTTAGCTCGGGCAATGTGCTAAAGTCTGTTGAAGGGGGAGAGTCCATGTCAGCGGTTTGTGGCAATTGTTTTTCTGCTCGCTTCCGAATGTGGTCTATGTGTCGTTTCCACAAACGACCATCCTCTAGTTTTACAATATAAGTCTTAGGTGCATTTTGCTTAACAACAATTCCCTTCATCCAGTTTACATTTCCATCAAAACTTTTAACATATACATTTTGTCCCAAATACATTTCTCTTTCAGGTTTTACACACATTTGGTTATTATTAACACAGAACCTTGGGTTTAACCTGTCTAGTGGTGACCTCAATTTTCTTCCCATCAATAACTCTGCAGGGCTTACATGTGTGTGCGAGTTAGGGGTAATGTGCTGGGTGAGTAAGAATTGGTCCAAGTTTTGTTGCACATCCCCAGGGCCTGACCTGCGCAACGCCTCCTTTGCCACTCGCACGTAACGTTCTGCCAATCCATTAGCCCAGGGCGAGTAAGGCGAGATGAGGGCATGCCTGACTCCTAGGCCATCTAGGAACAATTCGAATTGCCTGGCTGTCAGCTGTGGCCCATTGTCAGACACTAAGATATCTGGGCAACCATGGGATGCAAATAGTCTACTCAATACCTTAATGGTGGCACTTGTGGTTATGTTGTTCATTGCTATTATTTCCACCCATTTGGAGAAAGCATCAACTACTATTAAAAAATATTGGGACCCCACTGGGCCAGCAAAATCAATGTGGATTCTAGACCAGGGACCAGCAGGCTGTTCCCACTCAGCCGGGGTTGTTTTGGGGGGACTAGGCCGTGACTCTTGGCACGGGTCACACTTTGAAACCCAATTTTCAATATCAGCATCCAGCCCTGGCCACCATAGATGCCCCCTTGCCAGGCTCTTCATCCTAACAATCCCAGGATGACCCACATGTAACATTTTGAGTACCTTTTCCCTTAGGTTTTTAGGGATGATCACTCTATCTCCCCACAACAGGCAACCTTTAACATACGATAACTCAAGCCTTTTGTTTTTAAAATCACACAATTCAGGTTTCACAACATCATCTTGCCATCCCTTTAGAACACAGTTCACCACTTGTTTAAGGATTTGATCTTGCTGCGTGTGTGCAGCTACCTCTTTGGCTGTGGTTAGAGGGTTATCCTCGAGTTCTATCATTAGCACATCTGTGGAAGGAACAGGGTCTTCCACTAAGTCTGCTATGGGGCACCTGCTGAGGCCATCTGCGTGATTGATTTCCTTTCCCCCTTTGTGGGTGAGCTCATATTGGTAGCCTGAGAGGAAAAGAGCCCATCTGATTAGTCTTGGAGACATAAAAGGTGGAGTGGGTTTGTTGGGGGCTAGCAGACCTAGTAGGGGCTTGTGGTCAGTGACCAGTTCAAAACTTCTTCCAAAAATATAATTGTGGAATTTCTTTACCCCTGCCACTAATGCTAGGGCCTCCTTGTCTAACTGGCTATAATTCCTCTCTGTGCTAGTCATGGTTCTTGAGAAAAATGCTATTGGGGCCTCTGTCTTATTAGGTAGAACGTGAGCTAGGACTCCTCCTATGCCGTACGGCGAAGCGTCGCACGTGAGCCTAATGGGTAGTGAAGCACTATATTGGACTACTACACTTTTCGAAGTTAATAAATCCTTTATTTGAGAGAAAGCTTCACGTTCAGTTTTCCCCCATGTCCAGCGGGCTTCCTTCTGGAGTAAACGATGGAGAGGCTCTGCTACTGTTGCCTTCTGCTTTAAAAAAACGGAATAAAAATTAAGGAGGCCCAAAAATGCCTGTAGCTCATTCTTATCTCGTGGTTCAGGGGCTTCTCTAATTGCTTTCAGCTTTTCTGTTGTGGGGTGGATGCCTTCTTTATCTATTTTATAACCAAGGAATTCTATACTGTTGGTTCCCCAGACACATTTATCAGGCTTGATTCTTAACCCTTTGTCCTGTAATCTCTTAAGCACTTCCCTTATTCTTTTGTTTACTTGTTCCTGGTTTTCCCCTGCAATTAAGATGTCATCAAAGTATGGAATGGCCCCATTTACCCCTGACAATAGGCGTTCCATAATGCTCTGGAATATTCCTGGGGCTATGCTTACCCCAAACTGTAACCTCGTGCATTTGAAAGCCCCCCTGTGCGTTACAATTGTCTGAGCGTTTGCTGTTTGTTCATCGACCGGAAGTTGCTGGTAAGCTTGCGCCAGGTCGATCTTTGCGAACCTTTTTCCCTCCCCCAGGGAGTGTAGAAGTTGTTGCACAACTGGGATGGGGTAGGGGTGGTGTTGGAGTGCCTTATTCAGGGTCGATTTGTAATCAGCGCAAACTCTTAAAGAACCATCTGGCTTCAGAGGTGTAACTATGGGGGTTTCCCATGGCCCCTGTTCCACAGGGACCAAAATACCTTGGCTAATGAGTTTATCCAGCTGTATGTCTAGTTTGGGGAGGAGCGGAAGGGGGACCCTGCGAGGTTTTAATCTGATCGGTGGGACCTTGGGGTCAATAGAGAATGATATGGGGGGGCCCTTATACAATCCCAAGGTGGGGCTGAACACTTCAGGGAACTCTTTAACAAAGTTAGGCATATTATCACAGTTCACATTATACACACCCGAAATCTCGATTCCCAATGGTTCCATCCACGCTAACCCCAGAAGAGAATGCTTGGCCCCCGTTACAATAAGCATTGGAAGGGTACATTTAACATTCTTGAATGCAATAGGTACATTTGCTGTTCCCAGGACCGAGATTATCCCCCCTTGGAAGTCTCTGATCACCAAAGAGGTTTGATTTAGGTCAGCCTTAGACACATTAGGCATATACAGTTTAAATTTTTCCCAGGGCATGATGGTATATCTAGAGCCCGTATCCAGCTCCATTGAGCAAGGCTGGTTATTTAGTAACAATGAGATAACAATTTTAGCCCCCTTTTTGGTTGCCGTGTTATTCACGGAAAATTGAGAGTTACCTCTATAGTAGTCGCGGTTAGCGGTTGAGTAGTTCCGTTGACCCGAGTTGCGGAATGGTCTCCTTTCTCGCGATTGGGGGGTCTGGTTTTGTGGTCGCTGGTATTGTGGCGTGGCGAAAGTTTCTTCCGGTGTTGTTGCTCTGCAAGCGATGGCGATGTGGCCTCTACGGTTGCAGCGGCGGCATGTAGCGTCTCGGAAAGGGCATCGATGGCGCTGGTGATTTCCCCGGCAGCCCGCGCAGGGGGCTGGGTGAGTAGCTCTAAGGTGTCTTGGCTGGTCTTGCACCAGGAGGCAGTTGTCCCCGCTGTGAGTTGGTTGGTTGAGGTCGTCTGATTCCACGGCGCTGGAAGACGCGGAGTCAATTTTGGCAATGAGTTCTCGCCTTCCGTGCTCTTTCAATTCTCTAGCCGCTGCGTCGGCTGCTTCTGCGGTTTGCGCTAGTTTAATCACGGTTTGTAGAGTCGGCTCTTCTTCGGTGAGGAGTTTATTCCTCACTGTGCTGTTTTTCATGCCGAAAACCAAGGCGTCGGTGAGGCGAGCTTCCGGGTCTTTAAACTTGCATTGGGCAAGTACCGTTCGAAGCCGCGTTGTAAACTGGTTGATCGACTCGGTTTCCTTCTGAGCCATCATGGAAAATTGATGCCGAAAAACCATGGCTGGTTTGGTCGGCTTGAAGTGGCTTGCTAGCTTTTCCTGTAGGACGTCCCACGCTACGGTTCTTGCTTGCTCCGGTTCGGTGAGAGTCTGGGCAAGTCCACGGATTTCTGCGCCGCAGTAATTAAGGAAAATAGCCCGTCTGCGATCGGCTTCGGCGTCCTGTATTCCCGCCGCCTCGAGGAAGATCTCGAAGGTGGTCATGTATTCGTCCCAGGTCGTTTTCTCGGGATTGAAGAGTTCCGGAGCCTGGCCGATCTGGACTTTGTTCATTTTGCACGCGATGTTTCTTCCGTCCGTTCGTCGCCAGTGAAGTAGACCCAGAGGCAGGGTTTTGAGCAATCGGTACTTTTATTCAGCTCAGAGAACAAGTGACAGCTCAGCAAGGCAAAGTGACAATTCAGCGAGTACCGACTGACTCTGCCTGGAGAAACCGCTCCTTTTATACTTTTGCGGTTCCCGCCAAAGCTAGAGCCGGCCGCGTCTGAGCCAATCAGGAGCGACTTCCTGCTTGGGCTCAGACAGCGCTGGAAAGAGGAACAAACTATTTACAGAGTTACAAGGTAGCCATTTCAGGATACAACATTAAGTATCTTCTATTCTTATTTTGGGTAAATTCCAACAAAGAACCAGTGGTGGGATTCAGCCGGTTCACACCATTTAGGGAGATCCAGTTGTTAACTTTCTGAGCAGTTTGGTGAGCTGGTTGTTGGACAAGATCATTAAGGCAGAGAACCGGTTGTTAAATTATTTGAATCCCACCACTGCAAAGAACTATTAAGAAAAGTGGAATAGATTTACAGTAGGGAGCTTCCACCTCTGCTTTGGCCTTTTTAAAGAAAGCTTTGATGAAAGATTTCTTTTGCCACAACTTCAGGCATTTTATGGAGTTGCTGGGTTCATTTCTGTAATTTGCTGCACCTATTAGCTTTTTGTTGTAACACTAATTACCATTTGCCTTAATATTTCTTCTAGATTCTTTGGTTAGAGAAAGTTGGTTGAGTAGCAACAAGAAAAAGCTTCTTTTTTTTTACA
This sequence comes from Erythrolamprus reginae, assembly GCF_031021105.1. Classification (NCBI taxonomy): domain Eukaryota; kingdom Metazoa; phylum Chordata; class Lepidosauria; order Squamata; family Dipsadidae; genus Erythrolamprus; species Erythrolamprus reginae. The sequence goes on from NC_091952.1 coordinate 229,977,008, forward strand.
GCTTTATCTCTGGAATGCTCCCACTTCCTTAGTACTGATGGCATTAAGATAATATTGTTTTCTAACATTGTTTTAATTATATGGCAATGAGTTATGGTTGTAATCCCAAATGTCCCAAACCAGAGGGCACCAGATTGCCTTCCTCTGATTTAGACACATGTTAAACATTAGACTTCATTTTATTTTAATTGTTAGTAAGTGTGTAAGATCTCAGAATGCTGCTAAAATAGGAAGCTTGTGCACTGCAAACTGCAAAATATATAGTAAATCCTCAATAGACCTCTGGCATCTGCTCAATTTACAGAATGATATTGGAGTTGAGAGCAATTGATTCAAAGTTTCAAATAAAATCAGTCTGTTGATTCATCTACTTATCTATTCATTTGGATTTGACTGGAGGGTGAATAATAATTCTGCCATTCTCTAAAAATACTTCATTTGTTACATTTGTGTTTGGAGCGAAGCAATGTCCATGGAAAACTACAGTACAATCTGGACCAGTGATGGCGAACCTATGGCATGAGTGTCACAGGTAGCACGCAGAGCCATATATGCTGGCACGCGAGCCGTTGCCCTAGCTCAGCTCAATGAGTATGTGAGTGCCAGCCAGTTGAATTTTGGTTCATGCAGAGACTCTGGGAGGGTGGTTTTGACTTTCAGAGATAATCTGGCGGGATGGGGTGGGCGTTTTTACCTTCCCCTGGCTCCAGGGAAGCTTTTGGAGCTTGGGGAGGGCAAAACAGGAGCCTACTGGGCTCACTAGAAGTTGGGAAACAGGCTATTTCCAGGTTCCAGAGGGCCTCCGGGGGGGGGGGGGGGCTATTTTTGCTCTCCCCAGGCATTGAGTTATGGTATGGGCACTCGTGCATGCGCAATAGTGCACACTCATGCTCTTTCGGCACCCAAGGGAAAAAAAAGGTTGCCATCACTGATCTAGCCTATGTTTACATAAATATTAGATTGGAAAGCATGAACATTTATTTCATCGCCCATCTTAGTTTCTGTACACCCAGGGATGGGCTCTTATGGGTACGGTCAGGTACACAGTACCGGTAGGAAAAATTTTATTCCCCCCCCCCCCTTTCTGGGCTCTGGGTATGTTTTTCCTATTGCAGTAAATGAGGTTGAATGTGTATAATTTTAGAAGAGCTGTGCGTGCTTGTGTGTACATATACTTTATATAGTAGATAATCAAGGGTGGGCTACTGCCCGGACAGGGGCGAACGCAGTGTAGCTGCATAAGCCACGCCCACAGTATGGTAGTAAAATTTTTGATAGCCCATCACTGTATACACCTCGTCCTCTTTTCAGTGCCCCTGACATCACATATATCTACTCAGATTTAAGTCTTGCTAACTTCACAGGGTAAGTCAAATTTCAGAAGCATTCAGCACTTGATCAGTTATAGCAATCTCCCTTCCCTTATAACTTATAGTTAGGTGTAATATGGTGGTTTTGAGAACTACAATGAAAACATGTTTTGAACATTTATGAGGTGCTTCTTAAAAAACCACAGTGCTTTGTAAATTCCCTAACCTTTGTTAAACTAAATCTGTCAGCTAGGTTGATATGTTTATACCCTGTTCTGCTGGGCTCTCTGGTAGGAGTCTCCCGAAAATTCAAGGGTACAAATTTCAGACACACACACGTTTGAAAATTCAAAAACAATGTTCTTTATCACAAAATTCAAAATAAACTAACCACTCTTTTTGTATTGCAAAGAGCACTCGTCCCAAAACGACCGGGTAGTCTGTACAATTTCCCTTAAGCAATCATTAAGTACTTAGCTAGCAGCTGTGAAGAAACTTCACACCCCTTCTTCCAAGGAAGTGAGACACACGTTGCTTTGCTTTGTTTTCAAAGGCATGAAAAAGCAACAAAGTCCAGAAAACACAGGATTCCTGACGAACTGCGATCAGATACTCTTCCACAATGGCCAAACCCACATGCTGCTATTTATAGCAGCAGCCCTAATTACTGGAGCCCCACCCAAACACAGGTGGCCTCACTTATCTCCTGTAATATGTTCTTACTTGGTCTCTTCTACGCATAATGCTGCGCTTGCGTGGGTCCAAAACGTCATCATCTGAATCAATGGAAGATAAGGGAGATTGACTGCCTGGGCTGTGTGCCAAGCCCCCCTCTGCCAAGTCACTCCCACCTTCTTCTTCGTCCGAGGAAACTAAACTCTGAACTGATTCTGTCAGCAATAACACAGGCCTGTGACATGTTGAAGCTTCCCCTGCATCCACCTCCACATTCCCTGGGGCAGGAGCTGGGCCAGAGCCAACCACAACAATACCCATTGAGTATTTTTAAGGTAAATAGCTGAAATTAAAACCACTTACCCATATCTACAGAATTTTGGGTGAAGGCAACATGGGAAGTACACTTTTTCCTTCTGTCATCAAGGTGACTTTGTACCCTATTTTGCAAAAGACAATCTTCCGTTTGGAAGACTATCTGATAGCAATCTCTTAAGGCCCAGATCTCATTGAAGCTCTGAACATTGAAGTCTGCTCAATTTAAAGAAGAAGAATCATGTTAAGAAAGCAGGAGGACTGACCTTGAAATGGCTATCAATAATTGCTGGCCAGGCAGTAGACTGAGTAGACATGCAAGTCACATAGTGACACATTGATTTAAATTCTAGTGATTATTTTCAATCTCTGGAAAAGGATCTAATGCTGGGAAAGGTGAAAGGACAGAAAAGGACAAACATCAGCAAGGTACTCTATGGATTAATAGAGTTGGAAGGGACCTTATAGTCATTTAGTCCAACCCCTTGCCCAACCAGGAGAGCCTACATCTGCCTCTACCTAGGATTGAACTCACAACCTCCTGATTGTGAGGCAGTCTACCTCTAGGCCATAGCAGCTAGGGAGATGGACTCTGTTATAGTATACCACTGAAAAAGTAGGTGAGGGATAGATGGTCATGGTAAAAAAATCTATGTGACTGCTAGAAGTTAAAAATGACTTGATATCACATAATCATTTAATCAAAATTATTTCCAAATTTGCATCTCGCCCTCCCTCCCCCTGTCTCTTAACCATATTGATTACTTTATCTACCATGGATCGGTTGGTTTTATTTCTTAGATTCCCTTCAACGTTGTAATCAATTTTTTTCTGTGGATTTAGAGAGCATCTGTCATTGCAGGGAGATGTCCAGCTTTTGTGAGGGAACTGCACAGCAGGTGTCTAAATCAGTGTTTCCCAACCTTGGCAACTTGGGGATATCTGGACTTCAACTCCCAGAATTCCTCAGCCAGCATTCGCTGGCTGGGGAATACTGGCAGTTGAAGTCCCATTATCTTCAATTTGCCAAGGTTGGGAAACACTGGTCTAAATGAAGTCAGAGACAGCTTGTAGTTTTAGATAAATATATTTTACATCTCTATATACAGTAAACTAGATCGGGGGTGTCAAATTGGCGGCCCCTGGGCCGGATGCGTCATATGCAGGCCACGCCCACCACAACTCCGCAAAGGGGGAAAGCGTCACGATACATCACTCAGTTCTTGTCAAATAGTGGGACCAGAGTGATGCCAGTGGGGGGCGTGTGACCCCCGGGGGCATGTTTTTTTGCCACAGGGAGTGGGACGCATGCCCTACCTACACTTGTACCGGTATCTTCATCACATTCCCTAGCATTGTGTCCAGGGTAGCCTGTTCTAAAAGAAAACATCTCACGAGTTCAATCAAACTTCTCGAATTTGTGAGATGTTTTCTTTTAGAACGGGCTGCCCTGGACACAATGCTGAGAAACACGATGGAGGTACCAGTACAAGTGACGAGTAGGATGTGCATCTCGCAGTGGGGCGCAATTTGGAGATGGCAGGTCAGCTGGGGTGGGCCGTGAGACACACATCGGCGGAGAGTTCAGGGGGGACGCAAAATGTTTACTTCCTGGGGGGGGCATAACAGCAAATAATTCAGAAGCACTACATCAGATGATGGCAACATGACACCATGAGTTTGACACTCGTGAACCGGAGCCTCATGAGGTAAATCACGGAGAGCACCCAGGAGAAAAAGGGCAACCAATCACGGTGCAGATTACCTCACACAGGCCCCAGCACTCTTCAATTGGTCAACCACGACCTTGTATTCTGGCTCACTGCACGATCCCAATGCTTCAGCTACTATATTTAATAGCATTTAGCAATAGCATTTAGACATATACTGCCTCATAGTGCTTTCACATCCCTCTCTAAGCAGTTTATAGAATCAGCCTATTGCCCCCAACAATCTGGGTCCTCATTTTACCCACCTTGGAAGAATGGAAGCGGGTGGGCATCAGGCAGGACAAGGTGGAACATAGTTCCACCAGCGGAAATGAAGATGCGTGCGCAGCTCCAGCTGATCGGCGGCTGTCACTTCCTGGATTACTGGTCTCAGTTCGGCTCTCCTTTTTTCCACTGCTACTGCAGCATCTGCACTCCTTGCTTTTTTCCTCTTTCCTCCTTCCTGGCCTCGGACGAGCTTCCCTTTATCCTGCCTGGCTCCCCTCCAGCCTCACGCGGCCACCTCCTGCCTGAGGTGCAAGAAGAAGGCATGGGTGGAAGCAGTGTTGGCAGCATTTATGCTTCTGGCAGCACCCGTTCGCCTAGCTACCCAGCCTGAGACGGAGGGGCAACCCAGAAGGGAGAATGTAGGAAACAAAAAGCAATTTGTCACCCCAGCGAGCGACACTGGTAAGGTTGTAAGTCGAGGACTTAACAGTTCACTTGAACGGTGATGATCGTTCAAACCACTCCCACCTGATCACATAGCCAGCAAGCCACTCCTACCCAGTCACATGACCATTAATCCCCACCCAAAAAATAAGCCACACCTACAGTGTGGCAGTAAAAAATTTTGGCTGCCCATTACTGGATGGAAGGATGAGTCAACCTTGAGTCAGTTGCTAAATACCTTTTCATTCAGAATCTTCTGTCGAGTGGGTTCTAGGAGTGTCTGGATTTTTCTGAGAAGGAAGTTAATTGAGTTTGTTCTAACAGGACAATTCCAATTACATCCCATAAGAATCACCAGGAAAAGCTTTGTGACTACAATCTTTTCTCCTCTGTAACACAGGCATTTCATTCCATTTTTATGCAACCTGTCGGCTTGCACAGCAATATATTGACTCTGTTAATGCCCCTGGGCAGATTGCTGAGCTGTTAGCCACACCTTGCATAACTCATCTTTTGGGGGCAATTATTATGAGTTGTTTTAAAAAAAACATGGAATGCAAACAAAGACATTTGCTTCAGGAGCTTGGCTCGCCTTTAATAGAGGATGTTTGCTCTTCTCTCAGTCCTTCTTGGCCTACGAGGCATAAACATTATACCTGATGCAAAATGTAAGTATTTGCTCAGGATCATTATTTATTTTATAATTAAAGATCATAGGCTTTATTAGTCACCAGATATCAGACAAAACTAACCTTGTTTTCTCACTGGAAAATTCGGGCACTCCTTCTACGTTCCCAGAGTTCATAATATGGATAAGTGTAAACGTTTGACGTTTAGATAAATTGAAGATTAGATATGTTTATTAGGATGGTCAAGGGATATAACAATAATTTAACTGTGCTATTACTAGAGTTTCCATAGGATCCTCTCCTATTGATAGCAATAGCACTTAGACTTATATACCGCTTCACAGTGCTTTATAGCCCTCTCTAAGCGATTTACAGAAAGCAAGCTTATTGCCCCCAACAATCTGGATCCTCATTTTACTGATTTTGGAAGGATGGAAGGCTGAGTCAACCTTGAGCCTACTGAGATTCGATGTGCCAAACCCCTGACAACTGGTGACCAGCAGATGTAGCTTGCAGTACTGCACTCTAATCACTGCACCACCGATCTCTCTCTCCCCTGTTATCCTTCATACAAGCACTATACCAAGCAAGGTACAATCTGCAAATTATAAAGGGGGCATCTTGATAGTTCATGCGACTAACGCAAAATAAAATGTAAAATAAAATAATAATAAAATAAAAGAATTTTGTACAGGTAGTCCATGACGTAAAACCATGATTGGGACCAGAATTTCTGTTGTTAACCAAGGCAGTTGTTAAATGAGTTGTGTTTTATGAACTTTCTTTTGCCCTAGTTGTTATGTTAATCACTGCAGTTATTAAAGTGAAATGTACAGCTCTTAAATAAATCTGGCCTCCCAAATTGCTGGTTGCTAAGCATCAAAATTTCCATCATGTGACTTTCAGGATTCTGCAATGGTTGTCACTTTCTTTCAGTGTAATTGCAACTTTGAACGGAAGAGTTGTAAGTGAAGGAGTACAGTGATACTTTGTCTTACAAACTTAATTGGTTCCGGGATGAGGTTCTTAAGGTGAAAAGTTAGTAAGACGAAACAATGTTTCCCATAGGAATCAATGGAAAAGCAATTAATGCGTGCAAGCCCAAAATTCATCCCTTTTGCCAGCCGAAGTGCCCGTTTTTGCGCTGCTGGGATTCTCCTGAGGTTCCCTTCCATAGGAAACCCCACCTCCAGACTTCTGTATTTTTGCGATGCTGCAGGGGAATCCCAGCATCGCAAAAACGAGCGCTTCGCTGCCAATGGAAGTCCAGAGGTGGGGTTTCCCAGCGAAGGGAGCATCAGTGAAATCGCAGCATCGCAAAAACACCAAAATCCTCGAAACCTCACCTCCGGACCTCTGTGTTTTTGTGATGCTGTGATTTCATTGAGGCTCCCCTCGCTGGGAAACTCCACGTCCGGACTTCCGTTGCCAGCAAAGCATCCGTTTTTGCGCTGCTGGGATTCCCCTGCAGCATCACAAAAACACAGAAGTCCAGAAGTGGGGTTTCCCATGGAGAGGAGCCTCAAGGGAATCCCAGCGGCGCAGAAACGGGTGCTTCACTGGCAATGGAAGTCCGGAGGCGGGGCATCCCAGCAGTGGCGGTGGGTTTGTAAGGTGAAAATAGTTTGTAAGAAGAGGCAAAAAATCTTAAACCCCGGGTTTGTATCTCGAAAGGTTTGTAAGACGAGGTATCACTGTACTTGCAAATCCTCTGCAATTACTCATTTGGAATAAACACTGGAATGGATCCAACAAGAACTTGTTGCTAAAGCTGGGAAGAAACCTGTTGGTTAAATTACTGGAAAGCAGCCCATTATCTATTTATTTATTTATTTGACTTCTATACCGCCCAATTCCATGGGACTCAGGGAAATTACAACAATATAACAAACACAACACAATACAATAGTAGAAAGAAGTCAATATTAATACTTTCTCAGAGGTGTTACCGGTTTGTGGCCAGGAGGGTAAAACAAGTTGTATCAGAGAGTTTAATGTGTGGTTAAGGCAGTGGTGTAAAGCTGAAGGTTTTGGTTACGTAAGTCATGATGTCAGTAGATGGTCTAATAGGGAGTTGTTTAAGAGGGATGGTTTGCATCCATCATACAGAGGTACCCAGGTGCTTGGTGAGGAATTCAGAGCTTTTTTGGACAGGCATTTAAACTAGGTAAAGGGGACAGAGATGTACCAGATGTGGAGGATTTCTGTCCCCGACCAATGAGGATACATCAGTTTCTGGAAGCTTATGAAAAGGGAGCTGAAAATAAAATAGATGTAGTTGTTGATGATAAGGGGCAAACTAATAATGAAAATAATGTTCTTCGGGTAATGTGCACGAATGCTCGAAGCTTGAGCAACAAGCTCTGTGAGTTAATGGCCATAATATCTAGAGATAATTTGGATCTGGTTGCCATAACTGAGACATGGTTTAAGGATTCCAATGAATGGGAAATATCCATACCAGGATATACACTGTATAGGAAGGATAGAATAGAGAGAAGGGGAGGTGGAGTAGCCATTTATGTTAAAGAAAGTCTAAAAACAATACTAATTCAAAATACATGTAAAGATCTGGAGACCCTCTGGATTTGCATGCAAAATAAAGACGGTTCTGTCATTAGAATTGAGGTGATCTATAGGCCTCCAGGGCAATCTGAGGAACATGACAACAAGATGGTGGATGAGATTACCCTAATGGCAGTAAAGGGAGATATTGTGGTTATGGGTGATTTCAACATGCCTGATGTTGACTGGAATATCCCCAGTGCCCTTACATGCAAAAGTAAGAATATAGTAGAGGCCTTTACAGGAGCAGCTATGGCACAGCTAGTTAAGACACCAACTAGAGGGGAGAATATTCTAGATTTAGTTTTTACAAATGGGAATCGGGTTTCAGAGGTCAAGGTGGGAGAAAATTTAGGTTGCAGCGACCATCTATGTTTGTGGTTTGATGTAAAAACTGATTGTGAGCAATCCTATACTGCAACCAAAGTATTGGATTTCAGAAAAACAAATTTTAATGCAATGGGGGAATATTTAAATAATGAATTAAAGGGGAGGGATAAAATGGCAGGAGCGAGCACCCAGTGGACTGTATTAAAAAAGGCCATCTTAAAAGCCACAAGACTTTATGTAAAGCAAGTAACTAAAGGTAAAAGGAAGAAGAAACCGCTATGGTTTAGCAATGATGTAAGGGCTATAGTCAATGAAAAAAAGGCTGCCTATAGGAGGTATAAAGAGTCTGGAAGTATAGCTGATAGAGAGGTGTATAAAATGAGACAGATAATATATGCTGCTAAAGCCTCAAAAGAGGAAGAAATAGCAAAATCTGTAAAGAAGGGGGATAAAACCTTCTTCAGATATATTAGTGATAGGAAGAAGAAAAACTGCAGCATCACAAAGCTTAGTACCGGGAATAATACATGCATTAATGGGAATAAGGAGATCGCTGACCATTTCAATAGCTACTTCTGTTCAGTTTTCTCAAAGGACACCTTACAAAATAATACTATAGAGGGATATAGCATTGCTTCCAGCTGTACGGATTCAGCTCCAGTGATCTTAGAAGCCGATGTCTTAGAAGAACTTGAAAGATTAAAGATAAATAAGGCAATGGGTCCAGATGGCATCCATCCCAGAGTTCTTAAAGAACTCAGATCTGTCATTGCTACCCCCCTGACTGATTTGTTTAACCAATCCCTGTTAACAGGAGATGTTCCTGAGGATTGGAGAATGGCCAGTGTTGTGCCTATCCACAAGAAGGGCAGTAGAGAAGAAGCTGGAAACTACAGGCCAGTTAGCTTGACATCAGTTGTAGTTAAAATGATGGAGAGTCTACTCAAAAAGAGGATAAATCAGCATCTAAAAAACAATAACTTATTGGACCCAAATCAGCATGGCTTTACTGAAGGCAAATCGTGTCAGACTAATCTCATTGAGTTCTTTGACTATGTCACAAAGGTGTTGGATCAAGGTGGTGCCGTGGATATTGCCTATCTGGACTTCAGCAAAGCCTTTGATACGGTTCCACATAAAGAGCTGATAGATAAATTAGTGAAGATTGGACTTAATCCCTGGATAGTTCAGTGGATTTCAAGCTGGCTGAAGCATAGACATCAGAGAGTTATTGTTAATGGCGAGTATTCTGAGCAGAGACAGGTTACAAGCGGTGTGCCACAAGGGTCTGTTCTGGGTCCTATTCTTTTTAATATGTTTGTGAGTGACATAGGGGAAGGTTTGGTAGGGAAGGTTTGCCTATTTGCCGATGACTCTAAAGTGTGCAATAGGGTTGATATTCCTGGAGGGGTCTGTAATATGGTAAATGATTTAGCGTTACTAGATAAATGGTCAAAGCAATGGAAACTGCAGTTTAATGTTTCCAAATGTAAAATAATGCACTTGGGGAAAAGGAATCCTAAATCTGAGTATTGCATTGGCAGTTCTGTGTTAGCAAAAACTTCAGAAGAGAAGGATTTAGGGGTAGTGATTTCTGACAGTCTCAAAATGGGTGAGCAGTGTGGTCGGGCAGTAGGAAAGGCAAGTAGGATGCTTGGCTGCATAGCTAGAGGTATAACAAGCAGGAAGAGGGAGATTGTGATCCCCTTATATAGAGCGCTGGTGAGACCACATTTGGAGTACTGTGTTCAGTTCTGGAGACCTCACCTACAAAAAGATATTGACAAAATTGAACGGGTCCAAAGACGGGCTACAAGAATGGTGGAAGGTCTGAAGTATAAAACGTATCAGGAAAGACTTCATGAACTCAATCTGTATAGTCTGGAAGACAGAAGGAAAAGGGGGGACATGATCGAAACATTTAAATATGTTAAAGGGTTAAATAGGGTTCAGGAGGGAAGTGTTTTTAACAGGAAAGTGAACACAAGAACAAGGGGACACAATCTGAAGTTAGTTGGGGGAAAGATCAAAGGCAACATGAGAAAGTATTATTTTAGTGAAAGAGTAGTAGATCCTTGGAACAAACTTCCAGCAGACGTGGTTGGTAAATCCACAGTAACCGAATTTAAACATGCCTGGGATAAACATATATCCATTGTAAGATAAAATACAGGAAATAGTAAAAGGGCAGACTAGATGGACCATGGGGTCTTTTTCTGCCGTCAGTCTTCTATGTTTCTATGTTTCTATACTAAACACTTAACTGATAGGACCCAGAACATATCCATCCTGTTGGGCTGGATGTACATGTATATTTGAGGGGCAGATTCAAGGCCTTGGTTATCCTTTCTTCTGGGTCTGGAGAGATTCTCAGTCCTCCAGGAGGCAACTGGACTTTCTTGTTTTTTCTTTGAGGACATCCAAGAACTGAAGAAACTTCTTGTATTAGAAGCGAAACGTATTCAAAGAAAAAATAAGAAAATTCAATTGCCTCCTAAAAAAGCACTTTGGGGCCTTTCCTCTGGGTCTTTTATGGTAGAAATTAATTTAATTTTGTTTATTTATTTAATTTTATTTATTTATTTTGTCCAATACAAATTGAAAGTTAAAGAGGTTGTTCAATCCAAATCTATTTTAAAGATAAAACTTCTACACAATTACAAAGTTCCGGAAGTTGTTTAGAAGTTATGTACTGTAGTTGGTTCACACAGAAAGCTGCCAAGCTTGTTGGATGGCTCTAGCCTCTCTTGGGGACAAATTAGGGAACACATTTTTTTCATTATGTTGGCACATCAGATCGGTTGTATTTTCATTATCTTCTCTTTGAAAGTGGTATGCTCAGGTTTATGAAAAGCAAGTTCACTAACTCTCTCATTCAAGTAAAAAAAAATCTTTTCCACCACTAATTATATGAAATATTGGCTCACAGCAGAATTTCAAAGATCAAAAGACACAATTTCATGAGCTAGACTATAATCTTCCATTCAATCCTCACATAACTTGATAATTTCTTCATAATCTTTCAATATGATTTATACATGCCACTGATAATGGGATAATGGAATGGTTAGGTATAAATGGAAGATATAAACAGTAGATATAAACTAGATTTTAACTTTGCGATAAAGATATTATACACACAGAAACATACACATAATTCATGTTAGCTGGTTTTCTTTATACAGTGATACCTCATCTTACAAACGCCTCGTCATACAAACTTTTCGAGATACAAACCCGGGGTTTAAGATTTTTTTGCCTCTTCTTACAAACTATTTTCACCTTCAAACCCACCGCCGCCACTGGGATGCCCCGCCTCCGGACTTCCGTTGCCAGCGAAGCACCCGTTTTTGCGCTGCTGGGATTCCCCCGAGGCTCGTCTCCATGGGAAACCCCACCTCCGGACTTCCGTTTCCAGCGAAGCACTTGTTTTTGCCATGCTGGGATCCCCCTGCTGGGATTCCCCTGCAGCATTGCAAAAACACAGTAGTCCAGTGGTGGGGTTTCCTATGGAGGGGAACCTCAGGGGAATCCCAGCAGCGCAAAAACGGGCGTTTTGGCTGGCAAAAGGGGTGAATTTTGGGCTTGCACGCATTAATCGCTTTTCCATTGATTCCTATGGGAAACATTGTTTCATCTTACAAACTTTTCACCTTAAGAACCTCGTCCCGGAACCAATTAAGTTTGTAAGACAAGGTATCACTGTATTCCTAATAAGGAAAGCAAGAGAACGGAGGGGTTTTTTTTGTTTTATTTGTTTGTTTGTTTGTTTGTTTGTTTGATTGATTGATTTTTTTATGCTGCCCTTCTCCTTAGACTTAGCACTAGCACTTTTTAACAGAGCCAGCATATTGCCCCCACAATCCGGGTCCTTTTAACTTAAAAAATAAAAATAAAGGAGCATTGTCACTTTTGTGGCTATCCAGCCAAAATGCCTTGTAACAGAATTCTTCCCTGCCCATTTCCCCCATCTTAACAAGTTTGTGTTGATTTTTCCTGGTATTATTTCCTCTGCTTTACCTATTCCAAGGGGTAGGGATTCCTTCCTTCTTTTGAGAAGGTTCTATGGGGATTCTTTCCTTTTTTTTGAGGATATGGAATTTGCCTTGGCTCTTAATATTGAGTTCTGGTGCACAAGTTTCCAGTCATTTCTATTTGTATCTTCTGTAGGTTAAATGGGACCCTAATACTCAAAAGCTGCACTTTGTTCTTTGGATAACTATGAGGACAAAAGAAGAGTCTAGAAAAAGCCATAATTGTATCATATGTGTATGAATAGCTGATCCAAAAAATATTAACTATATTATCCTGAAGGAAAACACATTAAGTCAAGAAGAATATGTGTCTAATGCCTACAAAGATTGGGTAATGGATAATTTCATTTGATGTTTAGACATTTGATGTCTAAAATATTCTCATTTCATCCTTATTGGACCTGAGAAATTGTCAGTCTAATCTCATTCTCTCTAGCCATGGTGGAATTAAAGGAAACAAAATCAAAGTGTTTAAAAAAACCTTAATCTTTTAGGTATCAACAGGTTAAACAATTATATCTTGTAGTGTCAGAATCCAACTGCTCATCACTAAGAACGCAGCCATAGAAACTTCTCATGATTACTCTCTCCCAGGATAATTGTTTAGAGAACATGCAATCTTCATGCAATTGAAAGTCAGTTGATCTCGAGAAGCTGAAAGAAAGGTATTCTTGTAGTGTTCATTCATCCAACAAAGTGAAACTCAAACAGTTATTTCTTGATCTACCGCATCCTACAAACTCAAACCAACCCAATAAAGTGAACAGAAACTTCCAGTTAAGCCAATAGATATTTTTGGCCTTGTTGGCTTTACTTCCACTGACCAGATTAGGATATGTGTAATTACATGTAAAATGTCACAAGGGGATACCTGAAATCGGGTCACAATTAATTTAATTGTAGGCAGAAGCCTAGTAGCTGGTACCAATATTCATTGACTTAGTAGTTCTTAGCCGCACACTTGTCTTTAGTTGCCAAACAGAAAACGGGGAAACACAGGTTATAAACTAGAGAGGGAAGATGAAGAAAGTAGTAGTCAACCACTTCAATACCATAACCAAGAAAACTTCATAGTCATTAGAAATCAGATTCAAGAGCATCTTCTTTCTTTACATGTATTAATCTATCATGTCAAAGCTCTTTGTAATATTGGAATAATGCTATTGACACAGTATATAATCTAACTGCAAGAAAGATAATTCTTGTTTAAAGATTTAAAAATATAAATGCTAATTATTGTAATTAAAATGATATAAATTACAGTACATTGGATTCTCGTATTACATTTTCATATCTAAGTTGGATATACCATATCTAAGTTGGCTGTGCTTACAATAAACTTGAGAAAACTGTATGAATACATCTGCTCTATACAGATACTACTGTATATGGATTTCCTCTCCTCCCTACTGTAAAGGATCTAAATATTTAACTATTGCCAGGAAAGCAGTTGATTGTTTTATATAAACAGTCTAAGCAAAGCACTTCTGCTTTCATTGGCATGGTACTTTGGTGAAATCTACTCATATTATATTGATGGTGCACATATATTGGATGGATAGAAAAGAGCAAGATCTGCCTGTACAGCCCTGCCACTAATGCAGGAAAATGTCATGAAATGTCATGAAAATGTCCTGCCACTAATGCAGGAAAATGTCATTACCAGGAATGGTAATCCAGGTAATCCAGAGGGGGGCTGCTAAGGTAGAACGGTGATGTGTGCTCGCCCCCGTGGTTCTGAGTGCTAGCAGAGTCCTGCGCAATTCTGCTACTGCACCTGGGCAGGTAGCAAAATCATGCGCAGAGATGTAGAAGCACATGTCACCATTCCACTTTAGCAGCCCCCCTCTGAGGCAATCCTTGATTTACGACCACAATTGAGCCTAAAATTTCTATTACTAAGCAAGATATTTGTTAAATGAGTTTTTCCCCATTTCATGACTTTTCTTGCCACTGTTGTTAAGTGAATCACTGCAGATCTTCAGTTAGTAACATGCAGCAGTGGGCTATGAGCCGGAACGCTAAATTGCGCTCGCCGCTGAAGCTTGTACGTTCTTGCGGGACCAGCGCGATTTTGCTGCTGCACCTGTGGAGGTAGCAAAATCACGTACGGAGCCACAGGTAAAACCTTGCCGAAACACAGGCGCAATTTTGCTACCTCTACAGGGGCAGCAGCAAAATCGCGCTGGTTCTGGAAGAACTTAAGAGCCGCCGCGGTGAGCGCAATTTAGCGTTCCGGCTTGTAGCCCACCGCTGGTAACATGGTTGTTGAATGAATACAACAACTTCCCTACTAACTTCATTATTATTTTATTTTATTTTTCAAATTTATAAGTCGCCCTTCTAGTGGACTCAGGGCAGCTGACAGCAATAGCCCACCCCTGAGTTATATAGACTACACCCAGTAGTGGGTGCTACCAGTATGGAAAGTTGCGCTGCATGCACAGCTTCCCTTCTCCTGCATGCATGCATGTCGCAGGATTTTTTTGCTTCTGTGCATGCGCAGGAAGCAAATTCTTGTGAGGAGAGGCGTGTGTGAGAGATTTTGGTAACTTTTTTGCTTCTGCGCATGCGCAGGGGGCAAAATCCTCTGGGGACAAAGTGCGTGTGAGATTTCAGTGGTTTTTTTGCTTCCACACATGCACAGAAGCACAAAATCGCCAAAATCTCATGTGCTCGTGCGTCCCCTCGCAAGATTTTGCTTTCTGCGCATGCACAGAAACAAAAAAGCCACTGGGACTCATGCAAGCACACAGGAGAAAGGAAGCTGCGCACCAGTAGCAGCAGAATTTGGAATCGGCCCCTGACTACACCGTATAGTAGAAGTAAATCAATTGTGCATAGATTGCATGAATTTCAGTTTATAATTGTGCTCTTATCTTCTAATGCATCATAAATAATATTAGATAATAACAAAGCGATCAGAAATAAGTAAGAAATACCTTTCTGTACCATTAATATGTATGCAGAAGCAGATATTCAGTTTCTATAGGACATGATCTCAGCAAATATGTGGAGGACAGTAAATTAGCTTATTTGCTGATTCCCGTATATCTTGCTAAGTGAAATAAATTGGTTCCTGTGGTTATGTTTAGAGTTATAATTCTCAGTTAATTGTATCTTGTTTGAACTAAGAAAACACGTAAGGTCTCTGTGTGCTTATGGCTATTTTGCATGACGTGTATGAACTTGAATACAATAACTTTTACCTTTCCATTAGCTTAGTAATAAGCTTCGAGATCTATTTGGTTATGGATTGGGCAATCGGTTGTCCTTGACTCATGCGAGATTCTCTTTCAGTGTTTCCATTGTTTCAACTGTCAACTTTGCACGCAGTTATAAAAACTGAAAATCACGTTGATGATTGCCAGAACTTATACAATTTTCATCGGCAAATATGAACTATGCCAAAAATGCTACCAAGAAATATTTCAACTTTCTGACTTCAGCTCTTACGGAGATCAGTAGGAAGGGCAACACTGTCCTCTTCTTCCCAAGTTTCCCTTCTGCGATATCTTGCTCATTTTAAGAAGGTGATTTTAAATGCATTGGGAAAGGAACACGCAAAAAATGGAAGAAAACACTTGAGAGGCATCATGACATAACATGCACTGTTCAGGTATGCATAATGAAAGGCAAGGGCAATTGGCAAAGTAGAACGAGACACCAAAATGCCTCTGGAAGTTAAACAATTATTTCAGATATTATGCAATCATTAGGTATGTACTAACTGAACTGGGTGTTTAGCAAGGCTGGGAAGAATTCTTCCCCAAAGCTTATTGATTCACCTGTCCTTCCATCCTTGAGGTAGTGTTCATCTGATGTGGCATTATTTCCTCGATGACAAACTATCATTGCTGGAATTTAAATGGGACGGCAATAAACCGAGTCAGCTATGGGACACACATAAAAAGGAATTTAATTGCATTTCTGCAGCTGCCATTTTTATTTATTCTTTTGAGATACAGTGATACCTCGTCTTACAAACGCCTCGTCATACAAACTTTTCGAGATACAAACCTGGGGTTTAAGATTCTTCTTACAAACTATTTTCACCTTACAAACCCACCGCCGCGGCTGGGATGCCCCACCTCCGGAGTTCCGTTGCCAGTGAAGCACCCGTTTTTGTGCTTCTGGGATTCCCCCTGAGGCTCCCCTCCATGGGAAACTCCACCTCTGGACTTCCGTGTTTTTGTGATGCTGCAGGGGAATCCCAGCAGGGGAATCCAGAAGCGCAAAAACGGGTACTTCGCTGGCAACAGAAATCCAGAGGTGGGGTTTCCCATGGAGGGGAGCCTCAGGGGAATCTCAGCAGCCCAAAAACGGACGCTTCGGCTGGCAAAAGGGGTGAATTTTGGGCGTCCACGCATTAATCGCTTTTCCACTGATTCCTATAGGAAACATTGTTTCATCTTACAAACTTTTCACCTTAAGAACCTCATCCCGGAACCAATTAAGTTTTTAAGACAAGGTATCACTGTATTTGATAGCCAGTTTGGTGTAGGAACCAAAAAAACAGTGAGTTCTAATCCTGTCTTAGGTATGAAAAACTGGCTGGGTGATCTTGGGCCAGTCACTCAGTATTTTTATTTTATTTTGTTTTTTCAAGTACGTATTGGTGGTATACATAGGTACTTTTACCTACAAACGCCTCTATTTATGCACTTTCTAGATAAGAACCGGGTGTTCAAGATTTTTTTGCCTCTTCTCAAGAACCTTTTTGCACTGAGCCTCCGAAACTGTAACTGGAAAAGGCAGGGAGAAGCCTCCGTGGGGCCTCTCTAGGAATCTCCTGGGAGGAAACAGGGTCTCCACCCTCCCTGTGGTTTTCCCAATTGCACGCATTATTTGCTTTTACATTGATTCCTCTGGGAAAAATTGCTTCTTCTTACAAACTTTTCTACTTAAGAACCTGGTCACGGAATGAATTAAGTTCATAAGTAGAGTATATAATAATATTTATATACATGATACTTGTCAAAGAGAAACATTAGGACATGGGACGGAAGGCACTTTGGTGCACTTATGCACGCCTCTTATTTGTGAGTTGGGACTAATATTTCTAACACCTTTTTCTAGAACACAATTTCTCCTCAGGGCTGTCCCCTAAGTGTCCTCTTGTTTACCCTATTGACCTATGACTGTTGTGCTAGGTTTTCCCCCAAACATATTCAGTAGTGGGATTTGTTTTTTTTACCACCAGTTCTGTGGGCATGGCTTGCTGGGCATGATATTGCTTGCTGGGCATGGCTTGGTGGCCTTGGCAGGGGAAGGATACTGTAAAATCTCCATTACCTCCCAATCAGCTGGACAGGGGCGGTATTTACCGGTTCTCCGAACTACTCAAAGTTCCTACTACCAGTTCTATAGAACTGGTCAGAACCTGCTGAATCCCGCCTCTGATATTGTGAAGTATGCGGATGATACAACCGTAGTGGGCCTTATTTAAGATGACAATGAGAGGACTTACCACAAGAAAGTAGAGAGTTTGGTGAACTGGTATAACAAAGAGCCTGAATTTTCTGCATTGCATGAGAAAAGTATATTTATTTATTTATTTATTTATTTATTCATTCATTCATTCATTCATTCATTCATTCATTCATACATACATACATACATTCAATTTTTATGCCGCCCTTCTCCTTAGACTTAGGGCGGCTTACAACATGTTAGCAATAGCGCTTTTTAACAGAGCCAGCCTATTGCCCCCACAATCCGGGTCCTCATTTTACCCATCTCGGAAGGATGGAAGGCTGAGTCAACCCTGAGCCAGTGATGAGATTTGAACTGCTGACCTACAGATCAACAGTCAGCTTCAGTGGCCTGCAGTACAGCACTCTACCTGCTGCATCACCCCGGCTAACTTCCCCTGTCCTTACCACTTTCTATAGAGGGACAATCAAAACCATCCTGTCATATTGCATTTACTGTCTGGTTTGGAAGCATGACTGCTTCAGACAGGAAGGCGGTGCAGAGTGGTGAGGATGGCAGAAAAGATTACTGGCAGTCCACTCTCTTCTTTCAAGGAGATTGCACATGAGCGATGCTTGAATAAGGTCTGCAAGATTGTCGGGAACACTACACATCCTCTTCATGTCCTCTGTTCCTTGTTAACTTCTGGGAGGAGGCTTTTTGGTATCTGAAGGAGAACATCCAGATTCAGTCACCATTTTTCACTGTATAGCAGAGGCCTCCAACGTTTTGGGCATCAAGGACCAGTTCTGTGGCAGAAAGGTTTTTTTCACGGAGCTGAGGGGCTGTGGTTTTGCATGCTGCCTGCATTCCAAAGATGGGGCTTCACTTGTTTGTGCAGACCGGTTGCTGGCATGCTGTGGACCAGTTGAGAATAGTGTTGGGTGAACCAAACTTGCATAGTTCGGGTCCGTGCTGAACTTTGCGGGGTTTGGCATACCTAACCCGAACTTTTCCAGAAGTCCGTTTTCAGGTTCAGCATTCGCTCAAACAGCGCGGTGGGTGGGAGTGGGAGGCAGGGAGGGCTCTGAGGCTCAAGCCGCTGTCTCGGCTTGGGGGGACAGTGTTGGGGAACTTAAAGTCTGTTAGGACCTTAACTCCGGAGGTCGATGGACATAAGCCTTAATCATTTCTTTAATCAAGATATTTATTCAAAAAAACAGAAATAAAACAAATAAAAGACTGTCTCGAGGGACAGGAAAACATATGCTTCTTACATCATGGAGATTCATGGAGGTTAAGAAAGGAAGAAGAAGGAGGAAAAGGAAGTGACACAAGAGGAGGATCCAATAGGACACACTAGTTAACTATTTCATTACTGAATGTCTCTGAGGGGCTGTCAATATACAGCGTGACACCCCTTCTTTGACAGTCTTCAGTGACATTGTTCACATAAGGCATATTCTTTTGCAGAGGTATTCGTGTTGCTCAGCTGGCAGTGGTTTGTTCAGCACGTCAGCAATTTGTTCAGTTGTAGGTACATAATGTAGTTTCATGAATCCTTGTTTCACATATTCTTTGGCATTCTTATATCTTATGTCGATGTGCCGTGAACGCGCTCCCACATATTCTGTTTCAGACCCTCAGCCTGACCTCCTCCCCAGCGCTTCGCTTCACGCCGGGCCAGAGGGGTGGGGAGGCAGGTTCTGCCAGCAGGCTATTCAGGATCCCGGCTGGCAGCTTCAAGCGGGCGGTGGGCGGGAGGGGGAGATGGGGAGGGCTCTGACTCAAGAATATAGCCCCAGCACGGTTTCCTCCATTGTGTATGGCCGTGTGGCCGCGCAGGCAAAAACCAAACACCACGCATTGTCTTACTCAGGAGATAGAAACGTTGGCCTCCATTGGGGCCAGAACAGAAGTTGAGGATTATCTGTCTGACCAGTGCACTCTTTTAGAAGCAGATCAGGAGTCCATTTTGAAGCTCCACCGAAAACATCTAGGGGGGTAGGCAAGTTGTCCTTGACTTACAACGCTTCATTTACTGCCCGTTCAAAGTTGCAACGGCCCTGAAAAAAGTGACTTATGCCCCTTTTTCACACTTATGACCTTCGCAGCAGCCCCACAATTGCATGATCAAAACTTGGCCGCTGTTTCATATTTGTGACCGTTGCTGTGTCTTGAGGTCACATGACCCCCTTTTGCGACTGTCTCACAAGCAAAGACAGTGGGGAAGGGGGGCGGAGAAGCCAGATTCGCTTAACGATCGGGTTTCTAACTGATCCATGCCCAAGCATGAAAATGTGCCGCCCACACCGGAAAAAAATTAGAGGGAACATTGAGCCCCAGTTGTGATGATGTTGATCTGTGGACCAGAATCATGAGGACTATAATCAAAATCATCTAGAGGGTATCTCATCGCCTGCATTTTGCTTAGCTCCACTAATTAGGTTTTTAAAATGTCTTTAGTTGAAGAAAGAGTCGTAGATCCTTGGAACAAACTTCCAGCAGATGTGGTTGGTAAATCCACAGTAACTGAATTTAAACATGCCTGGGATAAACATATATCCATCCTAAGATAAAATACAGAAAATAGTATAAGGGCAGACTAGATGGACCATGAGGTCTTTTTCTGCCGTCAGTCTTCTATGTTTCTATGTCTCTATGAAAAAGAAAATACATATATTACTATATACTGTATTCACAAACAAAGTGAAACCATAATCATAAATTGGGAGGAAGGGAAGAAAGAAATCCCTTCCTTGAAAAAAAAATAGCACTGAATGATGAATGGATTTTTCCTGTTCTTTTCCTCCTTTTATGCTTTTTATGGATTTGTTTTATGGATTTACATTTTTTACATACCTTATCCTGGCACTTTGCATTTAGATTTATTAAAAGATTAGTTTTGTTTAAATCTTTGTCTTACCTAACAAAATAGTTGCTCCAAGGCAAAGACTTAATAGTCTGTTCTTTTATTCTGCCTCTTGATGCATAAGAATAGAGGCAAGTAGAAGATAACCATCTCTGCCCCCTAATCTTAGGCTGGGCATCCTCACTTTTAACTTTTATTTACATTACAGTTAAGATGAGATAGAAATCAGCAAGATCTCCCTTTGCAAAATCAAAGGAAGACTAACTCCTTAGTTATTTCAACAATGACGTTGATTTCATTATAGGAGCTGTTCAAAGGTTTCAGTAAAAAGATCAGGATGCTAGTTGGGATTAAAAGGATCACACTTGGATATATTAAAATTACATAAAAATTAAATTGAGGAGCAAGAAATGAACAACAATGCATTTCAAGAGCATTTCTTAAAGTTAATTTGTATACATTATAAAATGAATTAACTATAATATCATAATCCGTACTAAGATTGCTTGCCATTGAATGCCTTCTGTTTGAGTTTTGCTTCTTAATAGCTCAAGGCTGCACAATCTGATTCATGAACTAGTATAGTTTACTATTTTGGTTCAAATATCAAAGCTAAATAAATGTGCACGTGCCTACAAAAATGTCTATATACATCCAAGGATCATACTAAATCTATTTAGCAGGCCAGCAACGATTCAGAATGGGCTTAATATGATGCTGAGCTTTAAAAAATCCAGACAAATTAAAAAATGTCACATGAACTTACCTGGGTAGAGATATAGAACATTTTATTCTTTATTTTATTTTAATTTATTTGTTTTGTCAAGTACGTATTGGTGGTATATAGAGATATAGTAATATCTGTAACCCTGTAATATGTAACAGAGCTGAAGGGATTGGATACTGTAGCCTAGAGGATAATTCTCTGCCTTACAAGGCAAAGGTTGCAGGTTCAAGTCCCAGTGGGTATGGCTAGCTGATGAGGCCAAAATAAGGCTGAAATAGATCTATCCTAGTCTCCCTTAATTTTCAAATTCAGCAAAAAAACATGTGACATATAGTAATATTTATATACATGATACTAGTAAAAGAGAAACATTAGGATGGGACGGAAGGCACGCTGGTGTACTTATGCACGCCCCTTACTGACCTTTTAGGAATCAGGAGAGGTCAACAGTGGATAGTCTAAGGGTGAAGTTTTGGGGGTCAAGAGATGATACTACAGAGTCTGATAGTAAGTTCCATGCATCAACTACTCAGTTACTAAAGTCGCATTTCCCACAGTCGAGTTTATAGCAGTTTATTTTAAGTTTGTATCTGCTGTGTGCTCGTGGGTTGTTGTGGTTGAAGTCTATAAGTCTATAGCCAGGGGTGGGTTCCAGATTCTTCTACTGCTGGTTCAGTCAGGGATGCGCCGCATGGGCAAGCGCATGCTGTTCGTACATGCGCATGCACAGTACTAAAAAATAGCTGCACATGCGCAGAAGCAAAAAACCAAATGTCACCGTCAAGAGAACCAGTTCAGACGGGTGGCAGGCCTGTGTTGCTGCCAGTTCCAGCGACCCGGGACACCAAGTTACTATCAGTTCTATAGAACCCGTCTGAATCAGTAGGAACCCACCTCTGTCTATAGCAGTGGCTATTTTATGACAGATGGATTTCAATTCCCAGAATTCCCCACTAGAGAATGAGTTGAAGCCCACATTGCTTAAAATGGCCCGGGTTGAAAAACAGGTTGACGTTTTCAGATGACACACGTAACTCTTTAAATGTGATTGTCGGCGTTTCTTCAAAAGTTATCACCAAACTGATAAGGCAGAAAAGCCAGAAATCATTAAATATCTAAGAAGCAACCTTATTTACTGAATTTAATTTTAATTGTTTACATTGAAATTAAATTTAAGTTTTTCCCATTTTTTAAAAAGGTTTGACACTTTTTTAAAAAAAAAAATCTTAAAAAATCTTTTTAAAAGGTTTGACACTATTTTGAAAAAAAAATCTACATATCCCTAATATAAGAGATTATACAGTGGGTGTCCCCTAGCCATTCAGAGGCGTGAAATAAAAAGTTTGATTTTGTGCTGTTTTGGATTTTGTGCTGTTTGATGTGTTTAAATATGTATATATATTGCAGGGTGTATGGGGTGCTCAGAGAGGGGTAGCACCTCTGGTGTAGGAACATGTTGTGTCCTTTTACAACATTTAGGCAGCTTTTAGGGCAGCTCATTCACCTTTGGTCCCCACCTGTCGCTCAGCTCTCACCTGTGGCAACAGCTTCGACAGGCTGGCCAAACCAGGCTAAGAATAGCTGATGGGTCATTGACCTTCGGCAAGATAGGGACTTGTCTATCCCGAGCATGTGAAGACAAAATCCGATGGATTGAGTGGATGAAATCTACTAGAATAGGTCAACAGTCATGAAGGCGGTCTCTGCAAGCGATATGGTGCACTAAGAGCATGGCAAGACACGAAAGACGCCCTGGTCAACCACTAGAAGAAGGGAAACTCTGACTGCAAACCTCCACTGCCTTGTGGCTATATCCATCACTGGAAAAGGCTTCAGGAGTAAACCTTGAGGCAAAACCCTGAGCTGGAGTCCCGGAAGCAATTCGTGACTGTGTACAGCCACGTTCTGATAACTCCTGCGATGTAGCTGGAACCAATCATATTGGCCTTTGCCATTCCATTGGATTATTTCAGAGACGTGGAGAGGGGGGATCTGCTGCTTAAGTAACAGTCTATCCGCCATACTAACCTGTTCTGTCTGGGTTCCCCCAGACCTCAACACCAACTGGAAAAAACAGCCAGACACTCTGGTAAAAGCCAAAAGTATTTTATAACTGGAAAAAATAAGTACAGTGGAAAACCTGTTCTTCCCAACAGACAGGATATAATACGGTACAGCAGGGTCCTGATGTCCAGACAATACAGCAAGCTTCTTGCTGGCACCCCCCCCAAGGTTTCAATAGTCAAAGGCACAAACCAGGATTCCAAGACGCCAAAGTTCACAATCAGGTCCCACGACTCTCAAAGATAAAACTCCACAAGCCAGGAAGGGTGGGTCTGCCTTTTAGCCTTTCCCAAGAGCACCACACCCAAACCCAGCTGTTGCCACTTTAATGCTGAAAGTATTTAGCCAATTGATTCCGTCTCTGAGTAGCTCTTCGTTGTCGCAGATCAATTATGGCTTGTGCACTTTCCTCTAAGGAATCCAGGCTGCTTGCTGGGGAGAGCTCCCCCTGGTGGGACTCTGGCTGTCCTCCCTCTTCTTCAGCCTGGGATTCCTCCTCCTCGTCTGTCTGCACCTCCTGTTCCTCAGCCTCTCCCTCTGAGCTGGAAACCGACAGAAGGTCAGCCGTTCCCGGAGGGGCCTCAGACGGAACCACAACACTAACCTATCCAGGCTTCATGCTCTGGGGAATCCAGAGTATGATACCATGGTCTTTCGAGACTGAAGGATGCCAATGCATATATATTGCATATTCTTTTGATTAAATGGCAATACCCACATGCCTTATAAAGAGTAAAGTGAATATGTTTTGGAAAGATATTCGATATAACATATATAGTGGTACCTCTACTTAAGAACGCCTCTACTTAAGAACTTTTCAAGATAAGAACTGGGTGTTCAAGATTTTTTTTGCCTCTACTTAAGAACCATTTTCTACTTAAGGACCCGAGCCCAGAAAAATTTCCCAGGATATTTGAGAGCGGCATGAAGGCCCGGCCAGTTTCCTGCCATTCCCCCTTTAATCCTGGCCATCTGGTGGTATTTAAGGAGGCTTTTGCAGTCCAGAGCGAACGAAGCATTTCCCTTTCTCTGGGCGCTTGGACAGGGAATAAACCTCTGCCAGTGCCCAGAGAAAAGAAACGCTCCCTTCGCTCTGGGCAGCCAAGGAGTCACCACAGTGAAGGAAAGGCGCCGGCTACAAAGTGAGCAAGTGAGCGAGAGGGGAGCCCTTCAGCATGGGAAGGAAGAGGCAGCAGGTAGCAGCAGCAGCAGCCAGTGTATGGGAGGCAGTGTATGGGAGGCAGCCTTGCACCAGGTGTATTGGAGGCGCATGCTCTTCCTCGCCGCCTTAGAGTCCCTCTTTTTTTTTAAGCATTAAAGTTTTGGATTTTTTTGATTCCCCTCACCTCACTTTCTTCCTTTGGCAGCGACTGTCCTCCTCCTCTTCTTCCTCCTCCTCCTCCCACCCAAATTCCAAACTTTTATTTCTTTCTTAATGGGTTTGCACGCATTATTTGCTTTTACATTGATTCCTATGGGAAAAATTGCTTCTACTTAAGAACGTTTCTACTTAAGAACTTGGTCATGGCACCAATTAGGTTCTTAAGTAGAGGTACCACTGTATATGTGATTTGGTGAACACCACTTCTTTATATACAAGATAATGTTTGAGGCCTCTATATTCTAGAGGTTTTGTTGAAAAGCTGCCTAAAACTCATTTTTAAATCACAGCTGTGTTGTTCTTTCATCCTGAACTATTCCTGTCATTTCAAAGAATTCTGTTAAGATCTGCCATCAGGACTTCTGGCTCTTCTTCTTCTCTACCTCCCCCATAGTAAAGTACATGTTCCAGCCATTATCCTCATACCTTGCATTCCTTTGGAACAAGACAAATGGTTTCATGAAGTCTTTATTTTCTATTTTTATTTCTAGGTTATTCTGAGGTGCTAGCTTTTTGTTTAAAAATAATAAATATATACCTACAATATGTTAGGTTATGTTAACCATCTTCTCTATATAGTTTACTAAAATGTTCACTCTTAAGTAGGAAAAGCAAGTAGGATGCTTGGCTGCATAGCTAGAGGTATAACAAGCAGGAAGAGGGAGATTGTGATCCCCTTATATAGAGCGCTGGTGAGACCACATTTGGAGTACTGTGTTCAGTTCTGGAGACCTCACCTACAAGAAGATATTGACAAAACTGAACGGGTCCAAAGACAGGCTACAAGAATGGTGGAAGGTCTTAAGCATAAAACGAATCAGGAAAGACTTAATGAACTCAATCTGTATAGTCTGGAGGACAGAAGGAAAAGGGGGGACATGATCGAAACATTTAAATATGTTAAAGGGTTAAATAAGGTTCAGGAGGGAAGTGTTTTTAATAGGAAAGTGAACACAAGAACAAGGGGACACAATCTGAAGTTAGTTGGGGGAAAGATCAAAAGCAATGTGAGGAAATATTATTTCACTGAAAGAGTAGTAGATCCTTGGAACAAACTTCCAGCAGACATGGTTGGTAAATCCACAGTAACTGAATTTAAACATGCCTGGGATAAACATATATCCATCCTGAGATAAAACACAGGAAATAGTATAAGGGCAGACTAGATGGACCATGAGGTCTTTTTCTGCCGTCAGTCTTCTATGTTTCTATGTTAAAAAGAGAATGTTGATCTTGAGCAATGAACAGAAATTGGCAAGGTCTGATAAAACTATGTTTGAAAAATTATAATCCTAGAACATGTAATTTGTACATTTCAAAGGAGTTATTGGTGGACATACAGAGGATTTAGGCACCATAATATCAAAGCTTAAAGGGTGATGCTAGAGATCTCCATTGAGAGAGCAATCCTACTGAAAACAAGGTCGCCCTACACTAAAGTGACTAGATCATGAGTTAGGTACGGCAGGACACCATTGGTGATGGGGAGGGGGGCAGACAACTGGTAAAACTCATAACACTGAAAAAAGCTTGCCTGTTCTTCCCCATGAAAACATAGCTAGCAGAGGGTGGCAGCTTCGACGGCGACCGCAGGGCCCCTGTCTTGTAGGCATTGCTGGAGGGCTTGGAGGGCTGGAGGGAGACCGCAGCGGGAGTTGTGGGTCCAGCAGCGTCAGGACAGGTTTGACCCGTCGGTTTGGGGCGCGGAAGTGGCTTAGGTCGGCTTACCAGCTTGCAGCAAGCCCAGCAGCAGGAGGGCTGGATGGGCAAGGGGCATTGCGACGGCAGGGCGCTTTAATCATGTTAATCATTATCCAGAACTGAACTTTTATAGCAATTAAAGAAAATTGAGCTACTTGCCTAATCTGTTATCATACTGAATCTTGTGGGTTCAGTACAAAACCTTAAAATTTATTTATTTGGATTTGTAAAGCAAATCCGAGGACTTGGGGCGGCTCACAGCATATACAGAAAAACAAGAATAATAGCAATGCAATTAATACATTAAAAAACAATCTTTAAAATTCTAATTAAAAAGAAAAAAAGTATTAATATCATTCATTCAACAATCAAACTAAATGTTACTGTGCTCCTCAACAAATAATGCTGTCTATCATTTGTCCTTTTTGTGGCTATTCAAATAATGTGACTTAATCAACTGAAAAAGAGTCCAAGCACCTATTTGAAAACTTATCTTGGTTGGTAAGCCACTCCCACCCAGTCACATGAACTTTAAGCCACTCCCAGTCACATGATTGTCAAGTCACTCCCACCTGGTCACATGGCCAGCAAGCCACTCCTATCCAGCCACATGATCATCAAGCCACACCCACAAAATAAGCCGTGACCAGTGTGGCAGTAAAAATTTTGACAGGCTATCACTGGCTGTATGTCTGTATTTTGCTTTTATAATTGTAGGAAATGGTAGAAGGCAAGTAGGATTTGGCTTCTTAATGCTTTAAGGTAAAGGTTCCCCTCGCACATATGTGCTAGTCATTCTTGACTCTAGGGGGCGGTGCTCATCTCTGTTTCAAAGCCGAAGAGCCAGCACTGTCCAAAGACATCTCTATGGTCATTTGGCTGGCGTGACTAAAAGCCAAAGGGGCGCAGAACACAATCACTTTCCCACGAAAGGTTTTTTCCTACTTGCATTTTGTACATGCTTTTGAACGGCTAGGTTGGCACAAGCTATGACAAGTAACGGAAGCTCGCCCTATTATGCAGCACTAGGGATTCAAACTGCTGAAATGCCAACCTTTCGATCAACAAGCTCAACGTCTTAGCCACTGAGCCACCGCTGACCTCTTGGGAAATCCAATTTAATCTCTGGGTCTTAATAGACTTCACACAATTGGCAGCTTCCTTGGTATTCTGTTTTATCACAACAGATAAAGTAGGGCTCACAAGTATTTTGCAAATCAATGTATTGTATTATTTATTGTTCCATGTTTTAGGCAGGCAGGTGTGTAATATCTATATATGCTATTTACTACTCGTTTTTATAAGCAGTTGGCCATATTTGTTTGGTTTGGAAATATGACCAACTGCTTATTAAAACAAGTAGTAAATAGCATATATAGATGTTATCAATATTACACACCTGCCTGCCTGCCTAAAACATTGAACAATAAATAATACAATACACTGATTTGCAAAATAGAGTTGAAGATATGCAGCATTTTCATTTTCTAAGTGTTTCTGGGTCAATGTAAGACTTGAAAAGATAAACCTGGTTGTTTTCATTTTTTAATTTAATTTAAATGTCTTAACTATATTAAGTTGGGTGAGACCAGATAGCCAAAAGATGCAGTGCTCAGGAATCCCATGTTATCTTCTTTAGAACAACTGTAAACATTGGGTGAGCGAACTGGATCTTTTTCCTCCCTCTTGTCCTGTTTTCCTTTTATTTCATGCCTTTTAGACTGTAATCCTAAAATTACAGACTGTCTTATTTTGTTGTTAATCTGTAAACTCTTCTGGGAGACTTTCTGGCTGAAAAATGGAGTGAAAAGGTTTAAAATAAAATGGATGAGATTATTTAGATAGCAAATCTAAAGAGTTTGGGACTCCGGTTTGTAAAATCAGCAAGTATGAGGTGGGAAGTTTTTCTTTTTACTCCATCACTTAACCCTAGAAACTTCACCCTGTAAAGTGGGCAAGTCACAAACCTAACAGTAAAGTTATGAGTCCTCATAGAAGGGCAGCATATAAATCAATCAATCAATAAATAAATAGGTAAGTAGGTAGGTAAATAAATAACATACATACATACATACACAAATGGTAGCGTTTCTTACACAGCACATTATTAGTTTTCCATGTCTCAACATAGAGCACGCCATTAATTTAGATCTTTTGAAAAAATAATCACAAATTTGTAAGTAGACTCTATGGCCAATGGGTAAATGAAATGTTGTGGAGAGCAATAATATAGAGTTTTTAGAGTTGTACATTTGAGGTATTAATGGACTGTAATTCTTGTGATTCTTAACCCTGTTAGTTAAGGCATATCAGTGGTGAAGGCTAACAACACTAGGAGGTCCATAACTCCCTATCTCAATAGCAGCCCTTCAAAGTAAGTAAGTAAGTAAGAGATAAATAAGGTAATATCCTCCTTTAATGAGCCCTTCTTAGAAAGATTTTGGTAAGCATCTCACTGTTTGCTTGTATTTTATAAATGCAGGCTGGTTGTCAATTACCCCAAATGCAGTCAGGTGACCACAGGGGGTGGACATTAAAACTTCAAATCCAGGTTCAAAGTTCCTTTTTCTGAGTCCATTATAACTTCAAATGGTTGCTGAGCGACCAGTCATTAAGTAGAGTATATCTGCAAGCAACTAACACCTTTCATACATTTATCTAATATTGAAACTATTTTAAAAGAGCTGTGGTGGTGCAGTGGTTAGAATGCAGTATTGCAGGCTAATTCTGCTGACTGCCGGCTACCAGCAGTTTAGCAGTTTGAATCTCACTGGCTCAAGATTGACTCGGCCTTCCATCCTTCCAAAGTGGGTAAATTGAGGACCCAAATTGTTGGTAGCAATATGCTGATTCTGTAAACCACTTGGGAGGGCTGTAAGGCACTTATATAAATATAAATTTATATATATAGATTTAAATATATAAATCTAAGTGCTATTGTTATTGCTATTTGAACTGAATATGTCTTATAGCAGACAATTGTTGTCTACCAGTCTGGTCTGATCAATCTACTTTCTAGCTATCTTCTCAAACAGTTTAATTTTCTCAAAGATGCTAAATATAAGGCAGGATAAGAAAGAAATGGATAGATGTATCTTTTAACAAAATGTAAACAGCCAAATGAACAAGAGATGCTTTGAAATAAACATGAACATGAGCTTTATCAACAAGACTCATTCTTTATACTCTTGTTTTACTGTGTTAGCATTGCTTTTTGTGGGTGAATGTTTACCTTAAGTTCCTGTCTTAGGGTAACTTTTAGTCATTCTGGATTACATGTTAGAGCATGCTGAGAGATTCCTTCTCTATGGCAGAATGTCCTTCAACCAACATCTTTAAAAGCACCAGTTAATATAGCTTAACAGATTTTCTTAAAGAAGTCATGGGTAAATTTCTGATTTTTATAATAAATGTCTAAACAGCCATACATTAAATGCATATAGCAAGTAAGAATAATAAGTAATCAGTGGTAATCTTTCAGCCAAATATGAGAATGGGTAGCATGTGTGTGTGTGTGTGTGTCTATGTGTCAGTGTGTATACCGAGAGGCAAATAAGGAGCTGTGATGTTCCTTCAATACACCAGGGTGATTCGACACAAAAATATGTAACCCTTCCCTGGTGCAGAGGTGAAGCGATTGGATACTGTAGCCTAGAGGATAATTCTCTGCCTTACAAGGCAAAGGTTGCAGGTTCAAGTCCCAGTGGGTATGGCTAGCTGATGAGGCCAAAATAAGGCTGAAATAGATCTATCCTAGCCTCCCTTAATTTTCAAATTCAGCAAAAAAATGTGACACACACAGACACACACATATATATATATAACTTGTTTTTAAAATATTTTAAAATATTTACTTTATACATACATACATACATACATACATACATACATACATACATACTGTACATACATACATTTAAATTTTAATTCTGACATCTTAATCTATATTAAAAGAATTGACAAATGAAACAATCTACAGTTTAAAAAGTATAAGCAACTTTGTATATTCACTGCGTAATTTTATGCCTGGGTAAGTAGGGCAAGACAACTGCCATTTTTTTCTCATTATGTTTAGTTTATTATATTAGCTTTTTCAAAACTTTTTCAAATGCTCCTTAGTAAACCCACTATCCCAGTATAGGAGAAATGGCAAAACCTGGGGGCAGAGTTAAAAGAGAGATCAGTCTAGAATTCGTATGTAGCCACAAGCAAACGAAGTTCAACTTCCCTTGAAACCTGTTGACTCTTCTGTAGCCTGTTAGTTGAGAAGATTCCTGTGCATAGGCATTATTAGCAATAAATCAGTTTAATTGGACCTTCATATATGATCCTTTGCACTTGACATCCTGTCTAAAGTAAACCAAGCAAAGACAAAACAAAACAAGACAAAATAAGGAGGCCTAGTAGGCACAATTAAAAAGCAGCAATCTCAGGTATGAAGTTTTTTATTTTCTCCACCATAAAATAAAACAATATATAGTTATAAACACAACAATAATGCTTAAAATCAATCATACATAAACTTTTCATATTACTCACTCAATGGAGGCTCTTATCTCTCCTCATCTAAAATTTTCTATTAATTATATACAACATTGTCAATTCTTAAAAATCTAATCAAAAATTCTTCCTCTCCATCTTACTATAAAAAGTTACATTACATCAATGCAAACAATAATAAAATATTTTTATCTAAATTTTAATATTGTATCATATAGCGAAAAAAAAATTATATATATACCGTATATATATATATATTTAATAAAAGAAACTATTCATAATTTATCACCTACTTCATAAAATAACGCTCTATATGTTTAAAGTCTAAACAATAAGTAAAGTTTGTGTGATATGATTGTGTAGTGCTACCACCATTTCTCATCTTTGCCATCTGGCTTCCAAAATTTAAATCAAATTCTCATGTTTCAATTTTTCCCAAAAAGCAGCAATCTCAAAGTTTGAAAATCAGGATCAGGCATGATTGTGACTAATTTTAGAGTGTGCAAACTTTGAAGCAGGTTCTTTAAGGGAACACATTTATGTCCGACCTGCTGTGAGTGGGGTTATATTAGGATCGTAACTCTTATTTCCATTGATTTTCCTAAGTTATGATTCTAAAGTAGTGCTTCTCAATTACAGCAATTTTAAGATAGATGGACTTCAACTCCCAGAATTCCCCATCCAGCCATGAGATTTGATGTCCACAAATCTTGAATTTTGCTAAGGTTGAGAAACACTGTTCTAAACAGAGCTTCTTTTTTTTTTTGCAACTTTGTCCAAATTCAAGTCTGTGCTTAAAATTCTTCCTTCCCCTCACATTAGCTGAGTTTCATCCTCCAAGGGTACTTTGACTCAAGTCTTCGCTTTTTGGGAGAGACTGCAGGAAGTCCTTATTATTTCTTGAAGTGCTGGAATTAAAACCCACTTGAAATCATTTCAATGGCAGGACCGTCCTGGTGAAAATGGTTTGATTTCTGTAAAAATAGAAAGGAAAATCAAGCACTTTTTCTGTGTAACAGAGATATTTCATCAGATTAGTTGAGGCTTGTCTGCTTTATATTGCCCAGGCTATATAGAAAGGGGAGGATTTAATTAATGCATAAAAAGCATTCAGAATACCTGAAATACCTTTCTTCTATTCTTATATCTCTTCTTCTATTCTTTCATTGATATGTTCTATTACTATATCTTCTTTTTATTCTTTCTTTCTTTCTTTTTTTAAGAAAATAATTTTTATTACATATATACACATTTACACAAATAAAATAAATGGTATAACTATAAATCATAAGTTGAAACAATGCCAAATTAACACATACTAACAGACAGACAAACAAACAAACAAATAAACAAAAAATAGAATAATTCTTATAATATAATTACTTATTTAAGTACACTAAACAATGATAAAAATAACAATTAACATATAACATAATTTATAATATTTGTACTTAAATTCCCTTGAGGGGGTAAGTTATAAATCATCATATAATTTTAAATTATCTTCTGGTGAAGTATCTACCATTTTCTCCTTTAGGTTGTCCATATTCCTTTAATCATTTTTATTTTCTTAACCGCCTTCTTTCATTCATGTTTAATTTATTTAAATTCATACAAATCTTTCCTAAAAAAAAATATTGTATACAGATCTTTTATAATTTTTCATATGAAATAAAAAGGATATAAAGTATTGTTATTATTGTGTTTCAATTTAAGTTTTTGTTTCTTCTCTTCTGTCCCTTCTTCATTCAATTTTCTCTCCCTCCCTCCCTTTCTCTCTCTTTCCTTTCTCTCCCTCCCTCCCTGTGCCTGCCCTGCACCACCCAACAGGGACGGACAGCCCTCGATCGTCGGTTCGTCGCCCCCCCCACCACGCAGAGGGAGATCGGGCTGCGAGGGCAGTGGATCCGTGTCCCCAGCCACCGGCTTGGATTCCCCTCCCGGTGGCATTGGGCTGCCCTGCATCACTCACGCACTCGACTGCGGTGGCTGCTTTGGCAGGGAAGGAGGAGTTTGGGGAGAAGATGAAGGCAGCGGGCAGCAGCTGAGGCGAAGTGAGGCGAAGGCGGCGAGGAGCGGCGAATCCACCTCCCCAGATCGGGCTGGTGGGGGTGGCAGCCACCGGGGAGAGATTGGGCTGGTGGGGGTGGCGAATCCACCTCCCCAGCCACCGGAGAGAGATCGGGCTGGTGGGGGCGGCGAATCCACCTCCCCAGCCAGGCAGCGGCCGGCCGAGCGAACGGGAGAGCGGCGAGTGAGTGAGTGAGCGGCCGGCCGGGCAGGCGGGCGAGCGGCGAACGGCGGGCGAGCGGGTGCTGGGGGGGCGGGGGCAGCCGACATTGAAAGCAACCTGTCGGCTTCCGAACTTTCGTCGCTCCCCGGCTCCACCATCTGTGCATGCGCGGCCATGGAAAAAAGGGCGCGCATGCGCAGATGGTGTTTTTACTTCCGCACCGCTATATCGCGAAAAATTGATTATCGCGAGGGGTCTTGGAACGGAACCCTCGAGATAATCGAGGGATCACTGTATTTCTTTACTTACTGGCAGTGTTGTCTCTAATTTTTTTGGGGGGTGGGCGGAAAAGTATAGTGTCTGAGCGGCAGTCCCTTCGGGACTGGGCGGCACAGAAATAATAATAAAATTTCCCTCTCGGCTTCTGGGCAGGTTTGGAAAACTCTGAGTTGATGATGATTTTTAAGTGAGCAATTGCTCACTGCTCAGCTTAGAGGGAACTATGCTTACCGGTATTAACATTCCATGGCGGAAAAGCATTTCTCCCACTCATTAGTCCCAATTTGGCTGTCTGAATTACATTTCAATAACAGGCTGGGACTTTTCTATTCTTTCATAGATATATATATATATTTGTTTTCATACACGGGAAGAAACCCGAATATACCAAGACCGTCATATAGATAGTTAGATAGATAGATAGATAGATAGATAGATAGATAGATAGATAGAGAGAGAGAGAGAGAGAGAGAGAGAGAGAGAGAGAGAGATACCCACTAAAACTCTCATTGTGTACTGGACAAAAATGGCCTCATGGCAAGGTACATATTCCTCCTTCTCACACAGTGGCAGTCGAGATGAGCTAAGGAAGATTAAGGACCTCTATGTCTGAGGAATTTGTCTCATAAATATACAGTTCTCCAACATGAGAAGGCAAATATGAACCTGGACATATTGCTGGGTGCATGCCAATCTAGATCAGGCCATTTTGAATGAATGGGAGAAGGTTGCAGTTTCCTCCATCCCTTATTCTTATTTCATCACCAGGAATCTCATTTAATGCAAAGGAGACTTTTTGTGGGGGATGAAAGATGAAAGAATCATAACCTTCATCCTGTTTTTACCTCGATGTCTAGAGGTTAAATAGAAGAGATAAGTTCTCTCTGTCTGGGTTTGGATGCCCCGTAATGCCATGCAAACATGGATAAAAATGTGATTAAGATACTCTACCTAATCATGCTGTGACTGAGATATTATGCAAACCAGATCTAATTAACTCAACCTGATGTCCCAATCTGTCTAAGCAAATATGAACTTGAAGCAAATTTCTCCAATATCATTGCTGAGAGCAGAATTATACTGCTCAAAAAATAAAGGGAACACTTAAACAACAGAATATAACTCCAAGTAAATCGAACTTCTGTGAAATCAAACTCAGGAAGCAACACTGATTGACAATCAATTTCATTCTGTTGTCAGCACATTCAACTTTGTACAGAACAAAGTATTCAATGAGAATACAGTATTTCATTCATTCAGATCTAGGATGTTATTTGAGTGTTTTTGAGCAGTGTATAATGTGCCTTACACCACCTTTATTAGCTGTGATATTTAAACCATAGGTAACAACAGTGATGAAAGGAAACTTTTAGTCAGTCCTCACATTTATGACATTCACAAGTCTGTAAAGCAGAGGCAAAGTTATGGTTTCAGTTAGTGAAAGTGGCTACTTTGCTTAATTACTGATTTGATGCCAATTGTGGTTGTTACATGAAAACTATCTGTATGTTGTTACTGATTTCACATTGATGGAACATTTTAAAAAAGAATTTAAAACATTCCACAAAAAGTAGAAGGTTACAAAACTCTTGGTTTTGTGTCATTTTTAAGCCATTAATGATATTGGTCTTCCATCTCAAGCTCCAACAATATCTGAGCTCATTCAAAAGCAGTGAAGGAAGAAATTGAGAACTTCTATAGCAATTTGCAAAGGAAGCTAAATTGAACATTAAGAAAGGAATGGTCGTCCTTATGGATAACAGGATGCAAAAGTTGTAGAAACAACAAAAAATGGAATCGCAGAATGATTTGGATAGATCAATGCAACAAAGCAGGAAACCAATAAGTTTTTCTGAAGGAAAGTGTAAAAATGGATATTTTTATATTCAAATAGATATCATTAAATAAGTTTTGTATATAATGCAGCCTCAGAAAGCATTTTAGAAGATGATATATTAAAGTTTTCTCCCTTTTCCAGGCACCGTAGCAATGCAAAGCAAATAATTGCTCTGATAAGCTTTTTTTTCAATTCAATTAAAATGTGAAGCCAAGTTTCAAGTGGACCTGGAGAGGCTATATTAAATGCATCAGTGGTTCATTTCACTTCTAAAGCATACTTTTAAAACTACAGGATGTATCTTCATTTCAAAATAGTTGAATCCAGGCCCGGAGTTAGGCTGCAATTTTACACACATATAATTGGAAGTTTCCCTGTACTGAATTCCTGGGAGCTTCATCCCAAGGGGTCATGCATGCCATTCATTCAATTAAACATCCCATTTGTCAATGGCTTCCAAGTGTAATTACTATTAAGAAAACCAGGAGATGGGAATAGAATCTCCTTAGGCTTTTAAAAAACTGGGTGCCCTTTCAAACTATGTTTCCATCACTACAAAAATTTCCAAGGAACATGGTTTTGGTTTTTAGTCTCTTGTTGTCTAAAGGTGTTTTGCCAGGCTTTGCATCATTGAAAATTGTATGGATTTAATTTTAACTGGAAGTAGAACTGTTGGGATAATTATTTGGACTACAATTAGGGCACACAGAGTTGACCTCGTCCAGGTCCTGTCAGCCAAGCAATTTAGACTGGCGGGACTTCGGGGGAGAGCCTTCTCTGTTGTCGCCCCAGCTCTTTGGAATCAATGTCCACACTGCTCTCACCCTGCTGGTTTTTCGTAAGGCCACGAAGACCTGGCTGTGCCGGCAGGCTTGGGGATCCTAAATTAACACCAACTGACCACCTATATGAATATGACTCAGTCGGGTTGATATTCCTGGAGGCGTCTGTAATATGGCAAATGATTTAGCTTTACTAGATAAGTGGTCAAAGCAATGGAAACTGCAGTTTAATGTTTCCAAATGTAAAATAATGCACTTGGGCAAAAGAAATCCCCAATCTGAATATTGTATTGGCAGTCCTGTGCTAGCAAAAACTTCAGAAGAGAAGGATTTAGGGGTAGTGATTTCTGACAGTCTCAAAATGGGTGAACAGTGCTGTCAGGCGGTAAGGAAAGCAAGTAGAATGCTTGGCTGCATAGCTAGAGGTATAACAAGCAGGAAGAGGGAGATTGTGATCCCGCTGTATAGAGCGCTGGTGAGACCACAGTTGGAATACTGTGTTCAGTTCTGGAAACCTCACCTACAAAAAGATATTGACAAAATTGAACGGGTCCAAAGACAGGCTGCAAAAATGGTGGAAGGTCTTAAGCATAAAACTTATCAGGAAAGACTTAGTGAACTCAATCTGTATAGTCTGGAGGACAGAAGGGAAAGGGGGAACATGATCGAAACATTTAAATATGTTAAAGGGTTAAATAAAGTTTAGGAGGGGAGTGTTTTTAATAGGAAAGTGAACACAAGAACAAGGGGGCACAAACTGTGGTTAGTTGGGGGAAAGATTCAAAGTAACGTGAGAAAAAAATATTTTACTGAAAGAGTAGTAGATGCTTGGAACAAGCTTCCAGCAGACGTGGTTGGTAAATCCACAGTAACTGAATTTAAACATGCCTGGGATAAACATATATCCATCCTAAGATAAAATACATGAAATAGTATAAGGGCAGACTAGATGGACCATGAGGTCCTTTTCTGCCATCAATCTTCTATGTTTCTATGTTTCTATGTATGAGTGATACGTACTTGTGTGGTTGAGCCGCTATGCTATGAGTTTTAATAAAAGTGTTAGATTTCTTGATTTCTTTATTATTGTTATTGTTATTATTGTTATATGGTAATTTATATTGTTGTATGCCACCCTGAGTCCTTCGGAATTGGGCGGCATGGAAGTCAAGTTAAATATTATAAATATTATAAAATATCTATAGGAATAACAGGTAAATGAAAAAGGTAAGGAAAGGGCATTCTTGTGCAAAGTGAGAAGGTGCTAAACATCTGAACGATTAGAAATATACTTTAAGAATGCATAGGAATAATGGCTACAATGTGCTCTTCCATGCTGACTAAGATTGCTTGAACCAATTCAATAGTTAGATAATCAGTTCTGGGTGGGTGGATGGGAACTTCTCCAGAAGGCAAATTGAGGACAACTCCATAGAAGATGACCAAAATTCATTTATTCAGCTTGTTTATATCTGTTGACCTGTCACTGTTACACAAATCCTTGGTTTTGTTGACCACAATTTGTTGACTAAGCTATAATTGGCTGTTGGAGCCCATCAGGCTAAGCTATGAATCCTTTTTAAAAACCACAATGGCTAGTTTTTTTTGCACAATACACAAAACCAAGCAAATTGCATTGCAGCTTAGCGTGATCTCTGTGTGACCCTACAATGGTGCTTTTTCCAATATTTTAGCTACTATCTCAAGGTACATCTCATATCTATCTTTGTGCATGATTAAAATATATTTATTTTATTTATTTTGCTAAATTTATATCCCAGCTTTGCCCAATATCTTAAGGTAGCATACATAGCAGACCCCTTCCTTTATTTTTCCCCATAACAATAATCCTGGGCACTAAATAATTTTCTGATCCCAAGTCACTTCCATAGTTGAAATTGAACCTGGATCTCGTTGTCCTAGTTCAACAAGTGTTATTGCAAAATATTTACTGCCACACTGTGGGCGTGGCTTGCCAGCCATGTGACTAGGTGGGAGTGGCTTGATGATCATGTGATTGGGAGTGGCTTAAAGGTCAGGTGACTGGCTTAAAAGTGGCCAACTTGACGTTACTCATGTCAAGGGTTTGGGTTAGGGTACCTTGCCTCTCCTCGCCTCAAAGAGATACAATTTTCCTATCTATTCACTATTACTGAACATCCAAAATATACTATTTAACCAGTAACAGGCAGCCAAATTTTTTACTGCCACACTGTAGGTGTGGTTTATTTTATGGGTGTGGTTAATGGTCATGTGACTGGGTAGGAGTGGCTTGCCAGCCATGTGATCAAGTGGGAGTGGTTTGAATGATCATCATCATTCAAGTGAACTGTTAAGTCTTCGACTTACAACCTTACCAGTGTCGCTCGCTGGGGAGACAATTGCTTCGCGTTTCCCATGCTCTCCTTCCTGGGTCACTCCCCTGCCTCAAACTGGGTAGCTAGGCGGATGGGTGCTGTCAGAAGCATAAATGCTGCCAGGGCCGCTTTCATCCATGCCTTCTGCTTGTACCTCAGATGGGAGGTTGCGCGTGAGGCTGGAGAGAAGCAGGGCAGGAGAGAGGGAAGCTCATCCAAGGCCAGGAAGGAGGAAAGAGGAAAAAAGCAAGGAGCACAGATGCAGCAGTAGCAGCAGAGAAAAAAAGGAGAGCCGAGCCAAGACCAGTATTCCAGGAAGTGATAGCCGCCGATCAGCTGGAGCTGCACATGCATCTTCATTTCCGCCGGTGGAACTACATTCCACTCCGTCCTGCCTGCAGACCAACCCTGTATTTAATTCTATGAGTATATGCCATATGTGTACATATATACTGTATTACACACAGGCACACAAAAATATACATTATCTATATAAACTGTATGTGTATGTACATGCACACACGCAGGCATGCACAGCTCTTCTAAAATTATGCACATTCAACCTCATTTACTGCAATAGGATAAACACCCCGAAGGGAAAAAAGAAAGAAAAAAATTCAAAATTTTTCTACCGGTTCTGCGTACCTGACCATACCTGTAGGAGCCCATCACTGCACGGGTATGGTCGGGTATGCAGAACCGGTAGAAAAATTTTGAATTTTTTTCTTTCTTTTTTCCCTTCTGGGCTCTGGGTATGTTTTTCCTATTGCAGTAAATGAGGTTGAATGTGCATAATTTTAGAAGAGCTGTGCGTGCGTGTACACACACATACTGTTTATATAGTTAATATATATTTTTGTGTGCCTGTGTGTAATACAGTCTATATGTACACATATGGCATATACTCAAACTCACAGCATTACGTTGCTGTCACATGACATTTTGTGATGTTTTTTCTTTTCACAGAGCTGGGAGGGTGGGGGCTGCACATGATGCATCGAGCCAATTTGACACCCCTGTATTATACTATATTGATTCCATTATCAGTTAAAAATATGATCCCAACTAGTGCTGCAACATCCGAATTCAGATTTCAGATACTGTATGTTTGTTTAATATTTAAATTTGAGAAAATCATAGCAAAGAATTATGTAATGTATTAAATACCGACAACACCTTTCAAATATCATTGTAGAGAGTAATTTGATATAGGGGTTAAAGTGCTAGATTAGACACTTGGGTTAAATCTCCATGCAGATGTTGGTCTCACTATGGACTAGATCAGTGTTTTTCAAATTTGACAATTTAAAATCTGTGTGGACTGGCTGGGGAATTTGGGAGTTGAAATCCATGTATCTTAGAATTGCCAAATTTGAAAAGCACTGGACTAGGTGGATGATATAACTTTACAGGAATACTGTAAAAATAAAATAAGAAATAGAAATGGAAAGGATCTATCTATAGTGTCTTTGGACGATTATCATTTTCATAAACTGCTTCCAGAATGAACATTTCAAGCACATGTTTTCTTTACAACGCTGCATTAGAAACATTTTCTTAAAGTTAGGGTTAGAAGCATACAGCACCCATACTAAACTTCATTTGGAACAATAGAATAGAATAGAATAGAATTTTTATTGGCCAAGTGTGATTGGACACACAAGGAATTTGTCTTGGTGCATATGCTCTCAGCGTACATAAAATAAAATATACATTTGTCAAGAATCATGTGGTACAACACTTAATGATTTTCATAGGGGTCAAATAAGCAATGAAGAAGCAATATTAATAAAATCTTAGGATATAAGCTACAAGTTACAGTCACACAGTCAACATGGGAGGAAATGGGTGATAGGAATGATGAGAAAAACTAGTAGAATAGAAGTGCAGATTTAGTAGAAAGTCTGACAGTGTTGAGGGAATTATTTGATTAGTAGAGTGATGGCGTTCGGAAAAAAACTGTTCTTGTGTCTAATTGTCTTGGTGTGCAGTGCTCTGTAGTGATGTTTTGAGAGTA
Source organism: Erythrolamprus reginae (assembly GCF_031021105.1). Classification (NCBI taxonomy): domain Eukaryota; kingdom Metazoa; phylum Chordata; class Lepidosauria; order Squamata; family Dipsadidae; genus Erythrolamprus; species Erythrolamprus reginae. The sequence continues at coordinate 230,017,412 of NC_091952.1, forward strand.
GGAGTTGAAACAATTTGTGTCCAGGATGTGAGGGGTCAGTAAATATTTTTCCCACCCTCTTTTTGACTCGTGCAGTATACAGGTCCTCAATGGAAGGCAGGTTGGCAGAAATGGTTTTTTCTGCAGTTCTGATTATCCTCTGAAGTCTGTGTCGGTCCTGTTGGGTTGCAGCACCAAACCAGACAGTTATAGAGGTGCAGATGACAGACTCAATGATTCCTCTGTAGAACTGTATCAGCAGCTCCTTGGGCAGTTTGAGCTTCCTGAGCTGGCACAGAAAGAACATTCTTTGTTGTGCTTTTTTGATGATGTTTTTGATGTTAGGTGACCATTTTAGGTCTTGAGATATGATAGAACCTAGAAATTTGAAGGTCTCTACTGTTGATACTGTGTTGTCTAGTATTGTGAGAGGTGGAAGGGTGGAAGGGTTTCTCTTAAAGTCTACCACCATTTCTACGGTTTTGAGTGTGTTCAGTTCTAGATTGTTCTGGTCACACCACAAGGATAGTTGTTCAACTTCCCGTCTGTATGCGGATTCATCATTGTCTCGAATGAGTCCGATCACTGTTGTATCATCTGCAAACTTCAGTAGTTTAACAGATGGATCGTTAAACTACTGAAGTTTGCCGATGATACAACAGTGATCGGACTCATTCGAGACAATGATGAATCCGCATACAGATGGGAAGTTGAACAATGATCACAGATCCACGAGAGAAGGTAGAAAGAAAAGTGTCAAAGAAATCTGGACCACATTACAACTGTCACTAACTGGTGACTTCCAAACATATTGGGCTGCAATTCCCACTATCTCTGCTCTACCATAGATGGTGGATATTGTAGCCAAATACATTTGGAAAGCATCCGAAGGCTTGTATTGTACATTAAAATGCTCCAAGATATAACTATTCATTCCATTCATTTACAGTTGTGTTTCTTACCAAACCAGTAAGAAAACAGAAAGGGGAGAGAAACACGAGCCTTGTTCTTCCCTCCATCTCTTTTCCTTATCTCCTCTGCCACTATTTATTTAGTTTCTTTGCTGTGCAAATAACCAACTACCTTCCAGAGGGGCTCAACCCAGCCCTTTTATGCCCTGCAGTCATGACAATGTCTTTTAAAGGGAAAATTGATTCTTTGGAATGCTGTGCGAGCACATACTTATCTTAGCCCTACAGCCCACACCTGTTGAACAGGTAAACCAGATCCTCGGCAATGGGCCTTAGCTACGACATTCCAGCTTGGCAAGCTATTACTCTCTAATTGCTACCTGTCAAGCAGGTAACTTAAGCTTTTGAACCAAGCCTAAACAAGCGCATGTTCCCACGAAATCCTAAACTTCTTGACCTTTGACCCCAGCACAGAGTTACAAATAATTTTAAGCAGGGTTGGTTGGAGTATATGAATATATATATTAAGGCACTCTCAAATGGCCACCAAACTCAACCCAATTCAGCCAACAATCATATTTAAAGAAGATGGATATGCTGTCAAAGAAGCTAGAAGGGAAAGAAGACTCAGAATATTATAAGATATGGGAGAATTTTTATAATTGGCTGGAGGAAAGAAAGGATAAAAAAAGAAACTATATAGAAAGATGATTCAAGATATTAATAAATAAAATTGAAAGAGACGTGGGAAAAATATGTAAAAATGCAAAGCACTCGAAAAAGAATACCCTACGAAAGTAGACTATCAATCCTAGGTCTAGAAAGCTTAGAACTACGACGCCTAAAACACGATCTAAGTATTGCCCACAAGATCATATGCTGCAACGTTCTACCTGTCAATGACTACTTCAGCTTCAATCGCAACAACACAAGAGCATGCAACAGATTCAAACTTAATATTAACTTCACTGTAAAAAATATGACTCCAGCAACCGAGTTGTCGAAGCGTGGAACTCATTACCTGACTCAGTAGTGTCAACCCCTAACCCCCAACATTTTTCCCTTAGACTATCCACGATTGACCTCTCCAGGTTCCTTAGAGGTCAGTAAGGGGCGTGCATAAGTGCACCAGTGTGCCTTCCGTCCCCTGTCCAATTGTCTCTCCTTATCTCATTTATCTTTTCTTCCTTTCAAATATGTTCACCTATACTTTTATATCTTTTCTTCTATTCTTTCCTTTATTTATATTATTACATATCTATTCTCTTTAACGTGTATTATGTATTGGACAAAGTAAATAAATAAACAAAAATAAATTATGTTAACAAATAAGAAAAAAATGGATAATTCTCTGATTGAAATTCTGAACGAACAGGGAATGTAAATATCCCATATTTATGTTTTATTTATGTCATGTTTTTTTGGTTGGTTTGTCACTGTTATGTTTGTGTATGTATATTAAAAAAATTAAAAAATAAAGGAGGCCTGACACAGCTGTACCTTAAATGCAAACTTTGAAATGATTCACCTGTGTAGATCAGGTTTTCAAACTTGGTAACTTTCAGACTTGTAGACTTCAACTCCCAGAATTTTCCAGACAGCATAGCAAAGTCTACAAGTCTTAAAGTACCCCAAGTATGGGTGTAGATGAAGGCGCCATTAATATTTCCAACCACTAGCACCAGTGTTTTTCAATGTTGGCAACTTTAAACTGTATGGACTGCAAGTTGCAGAATTCCCCAGCTAGCATTGGGAATGCTCTGGATGTTGAAGTCCACACAGCTTTTAATGTTGCCAGTTGATAAACACTGGTGTAGTAGTTGGAAATATCAACGTCACCTGCTCGACTCCCTGGCATTGCACTGAAATCTGTCAAATTTCCCATGGGAGAACCAGTTCTCAAGGCAGTATTTGGAGAAGGTGGAACAGGCACTTCTTGTTCTTTTCTTCCTTCCAGTTCAGGCTTGTCGAACACAAAGCAGCAAGGCACAGTCAGCACTTGTTCCAAATAAATGCACCTCCAGACAGGCTTATGCAATACCTATGGTATTGGGCAACTAATTTTCTTTCCCTTTAACACCCTAAAAATGAATCTCAGAAAACTTCATATACTCCCCTTGTGCCATTTCGTAATTAGGAGAACATAGCACGTTTTGCAAATAAATCCAGGTGTTTAGATAGGTCAGAAAGGGGCAGATGGTCAAAGGAAGTAGCTACTAGCCAGAGACGTGTATTGTTGGGTAAAAAAATAATGGTTCGTGTTTAATTATTTGGTTAAAATAAATAAAGTTCCTGTTTAATTTCTTAGGAAGTGAATGCCAAGAGCAACAGATGGTTATCCATTTTGATGTCGTATTTGTATTATCTCTTTTGACATCTCATTAGAGTGTGGGAGAATTTACCTTTTTTCAGCTTAAGAATAGATGGCTAAACTGGTAGTACCAATGTTCACTCATGTGTGTTGTTACTCGAAATAAATATTGCACCAAACAGAACCAAATTCAATCAGATATTTATTTGTTTGTTTGTCTTCTATGCCGCCCTTTTTCTCAGACTAAAGGTGGCTCACAACAAGAATAGATACAAACATATAGAAATCTAAGCCTAAAAACGTTCTAAAACCCCAATTTCTTAAAACCATCGCTCACATCCACCCAAACATATAAATTCATTCATGGGCTGGGGCTAGACTTAATGGCCCCACGCCTGTCAGCAGAGATGGATCTTTAAAGCCTTGCAGAAGGCGGGGAGGGTGGGGGCGGTAGGAATCTTTGGAGGGAGATGGTTCCAAAGGGCCAGGGCCACCACAATGAAGGCTCTTCCCCTAGGTCCTGCCAGGTGCCATTTGCAAGTACATATATGAAATATGATCAATCCTATCTGCAATTAATTCAGGGTCTACATCTTCCTCAAATGTCTGTAAATATCATTTAAAAACACACATAAGCTGAACCATACAACAACTTACAATTTGATAAGGAGAATTTTGCCCATTGTTAGGTGCAAAATTAATAATAAGATACAGGGCAATGAATGCTAGTATATTTGTATCTGCTGTGGTATCTGCTATAACTTTTTTATTTTAGAGATTTAATTTTAAATTAAGAGCACTTTTTGAATACCTTTGCTAACACAGCAATAACCAGCAGGGATGAAATTGCAACCAAGCAAGTGTCTGGACTAAGACTCTCATCTATTCTTTTCTGTCATCCATGATTGCTTATGCTGGTACTAACAACACTGTGAGAAGTTTATTTTACCAGAATTTTATTTTATCCAATCAATCTATGGGCAGTACAGATAATCAGATCATACTGCCTTCAATTAATGACAGTCAGCTAAATTACTAACATTTATGTAATATTATTTTGATATCAGTTTACAGGAGAATATGAAAATTTAGGTAATATTATATGAACAGAGTTATTTATCAAACTTTTGATTTCTGATTATGCCAGTGAAATCACAGAAGCAGGTCCAATTTAAGAGAGATGTGTGAAGATTATCATCCTATGCTGGGTTTCAATGGCTAATACTAATGGTAAGGTTCATCAGCCCCTATAAGTTCATACATTGAAACTTGCTCATGTTTCTGATACACTGTGCACATGCGGGTGTGAAATGTCACAATGACCCAGGAGGGACAGGTTTGCAGATTTTTGTTTTGATTTTTTGCAACACCATTAGTATTTTAAATGATGCTTCAAACTTATTTTGCATGCTTCTACTCTAGTATTGACAAGTCATCCAAAGTGATGCAATGCTAGGATTTTAGTGGATTGTGTTTTCTATTTAGAACCTGTTTCTTTCCTAAAGCTTAGCATAATGTGTGTGTGTGTGCGTGCGCATGCCTGCATTTAGGTGTGCAGGAGAAGAAATAGCCATGTGCCAGCAGTAAGTATTTTCATTACTGCTTTGAGTTCCCCATGCTTTCAAAACTGTGAAATGACTGTAAGCTTTTAGCACCACGTCTAATTGCTGAGTTGATTGTTTTGTGTGTTGGGTACTTTGAATATTTACACAATAATTTTCCGCTGCCAAACGCATGTGTTTGTTAACAACTATAATATTTAATTAATATTTACTGTTTAATCACATGGGTGTCTCCAATCTGCTAAGCTTTATTTAGGTGGAGCCTGGGATAGGTTCAGTCAATTGTTAGCTCCTATTTAGTAATTAATCCAGGAAAGAAATAGTCCCACACATTATCAAAATATCATTTGGTAACTTTTCCAATTATCAACCCAACATCGAAAGAACAGAACAGTATGGATTTTCTTACCCAGTTGTGCATTAATCAATTGTAGCAATCAATTTGGCTATACTGTATATTCAAATCAATTGTGTGGAAGTTTGTTGACACAAGAAAAAACAACCGTAATTACTGGAAGGGGTTGAAACACTTATTTTCAACTGTGTTGAAAATTTGAAGAATCTTAAATTCTGTTAATAAATTGCAATTTCCTATAAAAATAGTTAAACCCTGCTGTATTGTTCGGGTCGTATGTGACCCGAAGCCAAGTTTGAGTCCCTGTAAAAAATTTTCCCTGCATATCTGAAACTTGAAATTTCATGACTATTTATCATTTCAGGGGTTCTCTCTATGAGAATTTTTTTGGGGGGGGGGTGGGGGGCTTAGTTTTTGCTGGGCAAAAAAAGTTACAAATCTTATGTTCCCGGGTCACCCTGACCCGGACCGAAAACTCTTCATTTGCAGTGCTTATGTTTGGTCTTTTTGAAAGCTTTTTTCACTTGGAAAGTAGTCTGAACATTTCTGCACACAATGATGTGAAAATTGAAATGAAAAAAGTAAATCTTATTGGTTTATTTTGCGGATATAATGCACGCCCCCCCCCCGTTTTTGTGAAATTTTTTTCAATTTATGGATAGTTTTGCTTGCAAAATGCATTCTATTTTACTAAAGTTGGTGTGAGATTGGTAGCTTGAACATTTCTGAATATAAGAAAAATATAAAGGAACTGAAAAAAACGATTCTTATTGGTTTTTTAACATCAGAAATAAGGCCTCCCCCCCCCCCCCTTGGCTGCTTGCAACCATTTTCACTTTTTATTTTTTTATGCTCCAAATCCGAAATATTCTTTAAAATCTTAGGCATTCATTTACTCAATTTAACAATGCTGATCATCAAAAAATATTTTTGGGGTGGTGGCTAATTGTTTTCTGGGCAAAAAAAAATCATAACTTTGAATCTGTTTCTGTTCGTATGTGACCGAACCAAAAATAATTTTTTTAGGTACTTGAATTTGATCTTTTTGAAAACTTTTTCAACTGGAAAACTAGTTTGAACATTTATGAACATAATGATATGAAAATTGAACTGGAAAAATTGAGACTTATATTTTTATTTTGATCAAAAAGCCCCTCCCCCCATCCTTTTTTAATTTCGTGTCAATTTCTATTTTTTAAGGCTACAAATCCCTAAGGAATTTTCCCCCAAAAGGTTTGATATACTAAATTGAACATTTCTGAATATAAGAAAAATATAAATGAACTGAAAAAAATGGTTCTTATTGGTTTATTTTTGCCACAAAAGGGCCACCCCCCCCTCGGCCTTGCTGTGTGCCATTATTGTCACTGTTTATACATATTTGTCTAGAAATATTTGGAATATCCTTTTGAAAATCAACCACATTGTAGCCAGAGAACTAATTTTATGAAACAAATCCATTTTACTAAAAAAAAGTATGTAAGTTTGAAATTAACAGCATAATTTTTATATAAATTGAAATAATTGAGGCATACTTTATGTGCAAAATAAACCAATATGCATCAATTTTTCCAGTTCAATTTTCATATCATTATGTTCAGAAATGTTCAAGCTACCAATCCCACACCAACTTTAGTAAAATAGAATGTATTTTGCTAGCAAAACTATCCATAAAGTGAAGACTATTTAAAAAAAACGGGGGGGCGTGCATTTCATCAACAAAATAAACCAATATGCATCAATTTTTCCAGTTCAATTTTCATATCATTATGTTCAGAAATGTTCAAGCTACCAATCCCATAGCAACTTTAGTAAAATAGAATGCATTTTGCAAGCAAAACTATCCATAAATTGAAAAACATTTCACAAAAACAGGGGGGGCGTGCATTATATCCGCAAAATAAACCAATAAGATTTACTTTTTTCATTTCAATTTTCATATCATTGTGTGCAGAAATGTTCAGACTACTTTCCAAGTGAAAAAAGCTTTCAAAAAGACCAAACATAAGCACTGCAAATGAAGAGTTTTCGGTCCGGGTCAGGGTGACCCGGGAACATAAGATTTGTTATTTTTCTTAAACAGAACAGCAATTAAGGAAATCTGGAATATCCTTTCTCTACCAGATGGATTCCAAATGTTTGGTGGGAATTTGAGGAATTGCTGTTGTAATATACTACGGAAGACACCTACTTGAAAAGAATGGTATCCAGCAAAATTTCCTTTTGGGTAGGGTTCTCCTAACCAAATTTAACTGCACTGTACAGAAATCCATTTCTCAGGCTGACTTCTGCGATTAAGTTTTATTGCTACAAAGCCAACTAAAATGGATCAAAAGAGAAAGTATCAAATTACTCAGTATTCAAAAGAGCTGGATGGTAGAGCTCAGCTTTTTTTTCTGAATGAGTCTCTTACTCTGTAACATCTTATACAAAATATGTTAGAGGTACCGTGTTTCCCCGATAGTAAGACCCCCCCGATTGTAAGACATATGGGGGTTTTCAGGGGGGTTGGCTAATATAAGCCATACCCCGAAAGTAAGACATATGTCTTACTTTCGGGGAAACACGGGGGTATTGCGGGGGGGAGCCCGATGACTTCGGAAAGACCCAGGCAGCGCGGCAGCAGCCCTGGCGGCGGTTCCCTCGGCCCCAGTGCCGTCCTTCGATTTGCAAAGAGTTCGCAGGCACCGCCTCTTCATGGAAACCCCCGAGCCGGCTTCGGAGGAGCAGCCGCGCGCACGCCGAGCCTTGTGGAGAGCTCCGAGCGGCCGGCAGTGGCCTGTCCTGGTGGCCTGCTTGACCTGCTGCACTTTGCTCGGCTGCACTTTGTTCGGCTGGAGCTGCGCCCTCCTTTGCCCGCCTCCTTTCCGGCAGCTCCCCGCGCGCCCTTCGCCTCGCCGCGGCGAGGCAAAGGGGATGGGTGCGTGGGGAGCTGCCAGAAAGGAGGCGGGCGAAGCAGCGGCCCTGGCCGAAGTGGCGGAGCAGTTCGCGGCGCTGGCGAGGGAGCTGCGCGCCCAGGAGAGTCTCCCTTACGCAGCACGCCACCGCCAGCTGGCACCAGGCTGCGTAAGGGAGATTCTCCTGGGCGCGCAGCTCCCTCGCCAGCGCCGCGAACTGGTCCGCCGCTTCGGCCAGGGCCGCCGCTTCGGCCGCCTCCTTTCTCTCAGCTCCCCACGCGCCCATCCCCTTCGCCGCGGCGAGGCGAAGGGCGCGCGGGGAGCTGCCGGAAAGGAGGCGGGCGAAGGAGGGCGCAGCTCCGGCTGCTCACCTCGCCCGCCCACCCGGCGTCTCCGAAGCTTACCGGCCGGGACGGGCAACACGGCGGGAGCATCAGGAACAGCAACAAGCAGCGAAGCAGCCCGGCGAAGGCTTCTCCTGCCGAAAGGCGCCCGCCAGAGACCGGTAAACTTCGGAGACGCCGGGTGGGCGGGCGAGGCGAGCAGCCGGAGCTGCGCCCTCCTTCGCCCGCCTCCTTTCCGGCAGCTCCGGACGGGGCGGGCAGGCGGGGATGCGGATGTGTCTCCGTGTGTTTGTGTGTGTGTGTGGGGGGGAGGGTGCTACTACTTTTTACCGGACACGGGTGTTGCGGGTTCGGGTAGGTGGGTTGGCGGGGTGTGTCTTATTTTTTCCAATATAAGACATACCCCGAAAGTAAGACATAGGGGGGCTTTTGGGGGTAAAAATAAAGTAAGACACTGCCTTACTATCGGGGAAACACGGTAATATAAATCTCCTATGATTTTCATAATTTGTAGAGCTGAGTAACTAGAGTTTTATCCTGATATTAAATCCATTTTCTTTTAATGTGTGCATTCTTCCACAAAGGGCAACAGGAAAATAAATGAAGAAAATGTCGGCGTCATTGGGTGGCGCCCAGCATCAATGTTATGTAAACAGTGAAATGGTTCATACAAAGAAATTCTAAGAAGAGCCTGATCCAGCTATAATCTATACTAGAAACAAACATGCAAATTTCTTCCTCTATAGATACCATGTAAGGTATCTACATGTAAGGTGCAATAGAAAATACTGCAACATTTGTCTCAGTTAATGATAACATTTGCTAAAAATCTAAAAAATCTAACAGACTCAAACTCAACCCGGATAAGACGGAGTGGCTGTGGGTTTTGCCTCCCAAGGACAATCCCATCTGTCCTTCCATTACCCTGGGGGGGGGGGAATTATTGACCCCCTCGGAGAGGGTCCGCAACTTGGGCGTCCTGCTCGATCCACAGCTCACATTAGAGAACCATCTTTCAGCTGTGGCCAGGGGGGCGTTTGCCCAGGTTTGCCTGGTGCACCAGTTGCGGCCCTACCTGGACCGGGACTCACTGCTCACAGTCACTCATGCCCTCATCACCTCGAGGTTCGACTACTGTAATGCTCTCTACATGGGGCTACCTTTGAAGAGTGTTCGGAAACTCCAGATCGTGCAGAATGCAGCTGCGAGAGCAGTCATGGGCTTTCCCAAAAATGCCCATGTTACTCCAACACTCCGCAGTCTGCATTGGCTGCCGATCAATTTCCGGTCACAATTCAAAGTGTTGGTTATGACCTTTAAAGCCCTTCATGGCACTGGACCAAAATATCTCCGAGACCGCCTGCTGCCGCACGAATCCCAGCAACCGACTAGGTCCCACGGAGCGGGCCTTCTCCGGGTCCCGTCAACTAAACAATGTCGGTTGGCAGACCCCAGGGGAAGAGCCTTCTCTGTGGCGGCCTCGACCCTCTGGAACCAACTCCCCCCGGAGATTAGAATTGCCCCTACTCTCCTTGCCTTTCGTAAGCTTCTTAAGACCCACCTTTGTCGTCAGGCATGGGGGAACTGAGACATCTCCCCCGGGCATATAGAATTTATGAATGGTATGTCTGTCTGTATGTTTGTTTAGAAAATGGGGTTTTTAAAATATTTTTAAACTGTAATTTAGATTTGTTGTAAATTGTTTCACTTTGTTGTGAGCCGCCCCAAGTCTGCGGAGAGGGACGGCATACAAATCTAAATAATAAATAATAAATAAATAAAAATACAAACAGTTCACTTCAGCCCCCACAACCAGCATTATACAGTCCACTTATCCTGATTAGCAAGGTTCCCATGTTCCTATTGTGTAGTTTAATCTACATCATCTGTCCCCACCGAGCTTCATTTCCCATTTTAAAACCATCCAACCAGCTTATCTTTCCACATGGCTGAAACAATATTAAAGGGGGGGGGAGGGGCAGAGATACTTTGACTTTTGAACCAATCATTCTATCAGGCTGCTGCAAACCGTAGAGAAAAAGCAATTTGAGAAAATTACAATTAAGCATTTTCAGTGTTATCTTCAGTGGGTCTGAGAATCTTCCTTTAATCTTGTTTATATGGACATTTTCTAGCTTTTTCCAATCAGAAGCTATTTTTTCTATGAAAAGGCAAATTAGAATTTTCATAGCCCAGGTGGCATACTTAGGAATCTTTTATAAATTCAAAACAGATATGAAATGACAGATAAAACCCTTTTTTACACATGTATACAGTATATCTTTTAATTCATAATAAAACGGCCAAAACGTTAACGTACGTTTTATGGTTTTAACCATTAGACAGAATAGATTATACATAGAAGAGCATTATGTAACTTTAGAAAAAGATGTAAATTTATAATTGTACTTATGGTTGCTATAAGTACTTATAAGTTCTATAAGTATGTACTTATAATTGTACTTATGGTTGCTGCAAAAGCTATTTCTTTATCTTTTCCCCCTGCCCTATTTTTTTTGTATGTTTACTTGCTTTTTTGCACTTTTAGCTTTCTTTTGATTTCTTTCTTTTTCTGTTTTCTCCCTTGTGCTAGTTTGCATTAGTTTTTATCTTTATTTTCAAAACTTTTAATAAAATTGCTTTAAAAATGAATATGAGGTGGAATTCCATGCACATTCCCTTAGGTTCAATAACTGAAAATATGCAAACCAGTGATGATATGCTGGTGCTAATCTTGACATAATTCAATCAATACTTGATATGGTTTAGTTACCACTTAATAGACTAGAATAATTTTCATCTCTATAAGCCTTTATTTCATAAATAGGATTAAATGTGTATCTGTCAGCATATCCTTTCTCTGACCAGACAAAATAATGTTAAAGCCAAATATTTAAGAGAACTTGCATAGTTCATATTAGAAGAATTTGGCTGCATTGCTAAGCATATTGCTTTGGTCATCTACGTTGCAGAAATATAGATGCAAATGTGGGTGAATATTATCCATAAAATTTGCAGTGCTTTCTTATAGTCATAGTCACATTGTTAAAATCAACATCCTGTACCACTTTATCCATTCATGTACAGCAACATGAGAGGTAATTAAATAAATGAAGATAACAACTTTCCTTGAATGCTGCAAAAAAAGGAAGGAAAGAGCAGACATAGAACATTTAACTACATCTATAGTAACAGATGCTTCACTGCCACTATAAAAATGGGCAGGTTTTCTATTTTGAAATATAAGTTGAGTCGTGGTGGGTTCCCCTTACTTTTGCCACCAGTTCGAATTGTGACATTTTGCGTGTGCATGCGCATATCCCCTCATGCAATTTTGCTTCCGCGCATGCTCATTAGATGGAATCCGCCCCAAACACAGTTGAGGAGCTGATCAGTTGTGCTGCAGGCGACGAAATAAAGGTCAGTTTAAGTCCGTGGGCAGCTGGGAGGGCCCTTTTACAAGCAGCAGAACTGGAAATACATTCAAAACAGTTTTTTAAAAATCACCAAAAATTCAAAAAAAGAGATGGCGGTGCCCACGGACTGGCGCCAACCAAACCAGATCCACAACTCCATTGTCACGTCACCCACAGGTTGCTAATGGTTTGGGCGATCTGATTCATATCGGGAGGAACCCATCTCTGGATCGCATCTGATTTCCAATTATGTTCAACAGGGAAATAAAGTGAGTTGCCAGAGGAGAGAAAGACCATTCACAACACCCAGCAAAGAAATGGTATGGCTGCTACAGATGGAACACAGTTTATTCGTCTCCATTGCTGCCACCTAGTATCTCAATATGATTTTTGCAGGCCACTAATTTTTTCGGTATATTTAACATGGCTGGAACAAAGAGAAAAACTTCATGGTTCACCCACTTAGTTGCTGATGAAGTTTGGGAAAGACAAATCTATTGCTCCCATTCATCTCTCTTAAATATGCAAGTTATTGTTTAACAAGCCTAACAAAATGGATCTTTAGAATGACTGCAAGCTCTAACCACATCAAACTAGTTTAATTTCTTTATTAAATCAAGTGGGGGGGGGGTTTGATGAAGAAAATTTAGTAGTTAAAAGGAAAAGGAAAAAAGAAGTGAAGGTGCGGGGGAAATTGTGGCAAGTGTAAATAACTCTGCTTATTCTATTTACTTTCTGAACAGGAATAAGGAAGTAAGTTCTACAACACGGTCACTCTTTATTTATAAAGTCATATTGGGGGTGGGAAATCACGCAGTCACTTGAAGCATGCAGTCCACAAATACACTGCACATTACTGAACACCATTCAGAGTAAACTCAATTACATTTGCTCAAAACATCATTAAAAGTAGCCTTTTTTTCCCAAATTGAGCTTAATTCCAAAGTAACTTTATGGATGCAGTCATGCAGTTTTCTTTGTAAAACAATGGAAATAGCTTGACATAGTTCACTTCAAGATGTTTCTGAACTTTCAAGGCTGGCCCACAAATTTGTTACTCCCTGCTTAGTCTCCCATCCAAGCAGGAACCCAGGGTGCCTCAGACAAGGTCAGCCAGGTGCTGCTACCTGTTGAGAGTCAATGTCTCCAGGAACAGTTTAATTCAGTAGTGGGTTCTAAATCCCATTGCTACAGATTTGCTTGTGCATGTGACAATTCTGTGCATGCGTAGAGGCACCCCAGGTAGGTGGGCAGAGCTTTCTGCAGCTACAGATTTGCTGAACCAGGCCGAACCAGGAATAACCCATCGCTGGATGAGTTTGCTTATAATGAGATGCAATACACGACACAAGAAGTGCTTGTGAGATTTAACATAGCCAGTAATGGGCAGCCATTCGTGGCCCTACTGGAACGCTCGGGAGGGAAGCGCGGGGACAAGGGGGTGCATGTACATGCCCACCCTTCAATTTCATGCACATGTGCAGAGTCATGGGCCAAAGCCATTACATCCGTGAGCCCCCAGTGGGAAGAAATCCTGCAGGAAATAAAGGATTTCTTCCCGCTGGCAACTCCTGGCTGGGATGGACTGCCGCCGCCATGCAGGACCCAGCCCGTGGCTGCCGGCTGGCTGTGGTGGAAGAGGCGCCCTGGTTAGTCATGCCCGGAAGCCACCAGAAGGAAGAAATCCTGCAGGAAGGAAAAGATTTCTTCCAGCTGGTAGCTCCCGGCCAGGATGGACCGCCTTCTGCTGCACGAATCCCAGCGACCGGTTAGGTCCCACAGAGTGGGTCTTCTCCGGGTCCCGTCAACTAAACAATGCCGCTTGGCGGGACCCAGGGGAAGAGCCTTCTCTGTGGCGGCCCCGGCCCTCTGGAACCAACTCCCCCCAGAGATTAGAATTGCCCACACCCTCCTTGCCTTTCGTAAGCTCCTTAAAACCCACCTCTGCCGCCAGGCATGGGGGAATTGAGATGCTATTTTCCCCTGGGCATTTACAATTTCATGTGTGGTATGTCTGTATGTATGTTTGGTTTTTTATATTAATGGGTTTTTAAATCATTTTTAGTATTTATTGGATTATTATTGTACATTGTTTTATTATTGTTGTTAGCCGCCCCGAGTCTCCGGAGAGGGGCGGCATACAAATCCAATAAATAAATAAAATAAATAAATAGTACCCAGCCCTGTGGCTGCCGGCTGGCTGCATCAGCAGCAGATGCGTCCCAGTTACTCCCGCCCGGGAGCCACCAGCGGGAAGAAATCCTGCCGGAAGGATGCAGCCAGCCAGCAGCGATGGGGCTCGGTCCTGTGCAACAGCAGCTGCGGCAGTCAAGCCCAGCCGGAAGCCAGCAGCGGGAAGAAATCCTGCAGAAAGGAGAGCAGCTTATTAGGGAGACGACGTGGCTCCCGCTTCACCCGCTTGCCAGGAAGGACAGCAGCTCATCGGGGAGACTCTGGCAAGCGGGTGAAGCGGGAGTGACATTGTCTCCCCGAGGAGCTTCTCTCCTTCCTGGGTGGGGTGATGCGATTCAGCTGCTGCACATGCACAGAAGCTGAGTCTCACGTGCATAGCTTTATTTCCACCAGTGGAACGCCGTCCCCCCTTGCTGCCCAACCCTGAATGTAGCACTGTAACCAAAAAGCTTATTTACCTCTGTTACTAATTGATTAAGTATTCTAATTCTGGGATGCTCAGTGAGGCAGTCTATGGTGCTGTTATACTTTTAGATGCCACTCTCAGTGACATCTACTGCAATGACTTTTTCACATTGGGGGAAAAAAAACTTTTAAAAAGAGGGGCAGGCTGCAGAACTAAGTTCTGGCCTCCATCATTAATTTTATTCCCAGAAATGTTTTGTATCCCATTAGCTTTTTCAGAAAATGAAATAATAGGCAGCTGCAGCCTTAAACTTCATTTAGAAACATGGAATTTGCTGAGGAAAAAAAAGATCATATTAAACAGGGAAAATAGAGAATGTCAAATAGGAGAGGAGGTTAGAGATGATGCCAACTAGCATTCTGATAAGTCTGTGCTAGTTATATCTACCATACAACTAATTATATAAATCAACAAGTTCTTCTAGCAGCCAAGATATTACACAGAAAGTAATTTGAATATTCAACATGATTATTATTATTATTATATGAACCAATTAGGGCAAAATCTCATAACCTACTTTGAAAAATCAGTATATCATTTAGCTGTATTTGAGCCAACTATTTGATCAGTTATAATTAATCTATCTAAAAGGGTCAAAAAAGTACAGTCTACAACTCAGACATCAGAGGTTATGATAGAAGGCAGCCGAAAATACTTAACAGGTATTAAAATATAGAATAACAGAGTTGGAAGGGACCTTGGAGGTCTTCTAGTCCAACCCCCTGCTTAGGCAGGAAACCCTACACCGCTTCAGATGAATGGTTATCCAACATCTTCTTAGAAACTTCCAGTGTTGGAGCATTCACAACTTCTGGAGGTAAGCTGTTCCACTGATTAATTGTTCTGACAAGAAATTTCTCCTTAGTTCTAAGTTGCTTCTCTCCTTGATTAGTTTCCACCCATTGCTTCTTGTCCTACACTCAGATACTTTGGAGAATAGCTTGAATCCCTCTTTTTTGTGGCAGCCCCTGAGATATTGCAGCACTGCTATCATGTCACCCCTTGTCCTTATTTTCATTAAACTAGACATACCCAGTTCATGCAACTGTTCTTCATATGTTGAGTAAGTTACTATGTTGGGTAAGTTAGGCTATAACTTAGGAAGGAGGGTGTGACAGAGATTTAAAGATTTATATGGCTTGCGGAAAATGCATACAGACACGACCCTTTTTAATCTCATATGATGATAGAACTTCAGATCATCCAAAATAATTGATTAGCAATAGAGCTGGTATAAATAAAAATATTCTACATAAGTAACAATCTATGTGATGACAACTCTCAGCATACAAAGCTAATATTAGTACTGAGAGGTTAAGTGAACTCCTAATTCAGAGGCACTAATACTAATTTATTATACACGTTCTGTCTTTGTTGTAGAGCATGCACAGTTTCTTCCTCACTTTTATTCTTACATTAATCACCTTAGAAAGATTAATTCTGGAAAGCAAGAGGCTGAATTTTTTAATGTTTACTCGTACTCAACAATTTTTTTCTCATGCTGATTCTATATTCTATACAGGCTAAATCACTAAAACTGGAGAAGATCAGTAAGCACCACATTTATACTGTATTTGACGTTATTTACTTTTTCTAAAGACCTTTCCTGTCCTTCTAGCTATTTCTAATGCTACTATGATGTCTTTCTCTAACAGACTTATATGGTAAATTTTATAACAAATAGAGCATTCACTTTGGAAGAGAAACATGATCTTAAACATTCAGTGAGCCATAAAGATTTACTCAGTAGGTTCAGGCAACTGATTATATCTAATCTACAATAATAATGCCTAGATTGCTTGAAAAAAGGACAGGATAGAAGTACATGCCCCCTACTCCAGATAATCAGAAAATACAAAACTGATGAAGGTGCTTGTATCTGAAAATGTTTGCAGATCATATATTGCTCTCTCATTTGTTTATATTACAATTGTTTTTTATTATTTTTGTAATATTAATTGGGCAGCCAAACTACAACTTTTTTTATTAATTTCAATGGAAAATATTTCATCACACAAAATTGTTACATAACCTAAAAATTCAGAAACATAGGCAAAGTAATCATATGTATAAATTCAAAGTACAGATATCCGGCATGAAATATTTATTAGTGAGCAAAGAGAAGTAGACTGTTAGCCTATATTTTTACTAGCATACCTAATCCATCAATCTATTCTCTTTACAGAAAAGTGCAACATTTTTATTACACCAAGAGAAAGTATTTTTGTGCGGTGGGAATTTTATTCATGGAATGTTATGAAAAATATACTATTCTTGTGCTGTACCTGGTATTATGGCTGTAATAAACAATGACTGGATACTATATCCTAATTGCAAGCACAAGGATTTACAAGAGCTTTTAAGTTGTTGTTGGTTTTATTTAGAACTGTTAACTGCTGCAATGAGCCTCAACAATATGAACAAAGTATAACTAGTTTGGTTCAATTATGTTTTCTTGAAACTATTATTATATTAGAGTAGAATAACTTCTCATATTATCTCTCATAATCTCTTATATTAGAGTAGAATAAGTTCTCACTTAAATATTTTAAGTATTCTCTTGACCTATAGGCTCAAAGAATAATCTGCACTTAAGGCATTCTGAACTGTCTGCCCAGATAATTATAATTATGAAAAGAGAATTAAATTTAATTCCAGACAGCCTCTATATGCCAAATTAAGTAGTACTGTATTGCCTTTGGGAAGCAAAGTGCTAATAACTGACCGTATCAATGGCTGATTTTTTTCCTGCCTCCAGTTTCTGTCAACAATTGCCTACAATAGGCAAAGTTAACAATTTACCACAATTGCATTGTTTAAAAGCTAACACACTGCAGTGTTAGCTGCTGTTGCTCTTGCTTTGAGAAGTAATCCAGGATAACTCATGTTTGAACAGGTAAAACTGAGTGCCAGGGGATATGAAAGAACATTCATAAGTCATGCTTTAGTTGGTTGATCAGGACTCCATTTCCTACCTTCATCAAACTCTGATAATGCAACTCATCTGGAGAAAATTAGAGAAGGCTGGTGTAACATTAACTTCATAGATTTTGGAAACCATGCCATTGTTCCTAATATAATATCATGATGAAAAACCAGTCCTCGTGGAAATAAAGTGTTTTTTTCACTGAATGAAGAATTGTAATGAATTGGGAACGCTAATAAATAATTACCATAATATTAACTGTATTTGGTTAATATGGAGAAGACAAGAAACAACTGAGTAACATTATCCCAGATACACCTTCTAGGAATTTTCTTCATGAACTCACTTCTGCATAAATATTGTTAGACTAAGGCAGAAAGTCAGTAATACATGAAATAATTCTCTAAGGTGCTGTGATAAATCATAAACATGGAGAGGAAAGAAGTTCTGCTGTCCTACCAAGAGATTATTTTGGCACTCTCCAAATATCTTAGATTGCAATTCCTGAATACACCAAATCAAATGTTGCTTTAACTATGCATTCTAAATCACGGTAGGCTATACAGAAAAAGAATGACCACCATTAAAGACAACCTAACGTATTACAAACAAACTTCTAACTTCTGCTAGTTGAAAAAATAAATAAACCTTCCTTGACCTAAGTCACAACTCCCTTGAAAACAAATTATATAACAAGATGATTGCTAAGTTTTAAGACACATAAAGGATTAAGTATAAGTGCTACCTGTTGCAAAATTAGCAGTTGGCTTTCTGCATTGTGCTCTTTATTGAATTCCTGGTGCAGGAGCTCTCAATGACATACCGATAGAAAAGCACAAACACATGTAAACCACCCATGTTAAAAGAACTGTTATTCAAACATATGTTCGAATAACAGTTTTTACTATTGTACTTATTAGCAGTATTGCTTTGATAGAAATACTGTATAACCCATTAGCATCTTCATCGCATAAAGTTGTCTTACATGTTTCTAGAACACATAATTATAATTTGTAGCCTTCATCAAATATTGTTTGGATACCTATTTTCTGGCCCTACACAGCAGACCCAAATACTGTAATACTATTCCACTATTAAATGGAAAAAAATTATCACACCCATTGTAAATTGATATAGAGTTGCTTTTTACCTTGTTTTTTTTCCAGAGTAGAATTGTAGCTGTTTGAGAAAGGAAGTAGCCAAAGTGAAAGTATATAAACATTGAGCTTCAAACGTAATCAAACATGAGACCTGCTCTTTAGCAACTCCACCTCTATTTTTCCTGTTTATTCCATTCAAATTGTAATTAGGATCACACATTTAAACATCAAATTATTTTATTTTATTTGACAAACATTTGATCTGTATGTTTTAATTCACAATTAAATTCAAATTCTGTAATAAATATTACGTTGGACATAACTTTTTTGGTATACAATATAATCCGAAATTCACAGTTGTTAAGCTAATATGAATCTTGTATTTCCATAATATTTGACAATTAGGGTATGCATCCCCAATTTAGGGCTATTATTCTAAATTTATGCTATTTGGGGGAAAAATTAAAGCAGAACTCCATTGCAAAAATATGTAAATTAAGTTTTAATTTGATATAATAATTAATTTAATAATAATAATAATAATAATAATAATAATAATAATAATAATAATTTATTAGATTTGTATGCCGCCCCTCTCCGAAGACTCGGGGCGGCTCACAACAATAATAAACAGTATACAGTAAACAAATCTAGTATTTAAAAAGAGATATCTAAAAACCCATTATATAAAACCATACAACACAAGCGTAAAACTATATATACATAAAGCTATATATACAAAAATCATTTAAATTTAAGATTATATTTCCCACTGAAAACATCCAAAAGGCTCTCATTCCCTAATTTTGGTCCAAGTATCTTATATACTTGCCTTTGACAGATTTTTCATGAAGAAGTCATCTATTTCCCCTATTTATTTTAAAGTCACAAAACTAGTGATTATCATCCCACTGTGCAGCTGTAAATTCCATTGTTACTTTCTTACTACCCCATAAAAGCTAATAGGGCCACCACAAGAGATATTTACTACTTCACTGAATGATAACTATCAGATGGTCATTTCTGATTTCATTAAAATCTTTTATCTGTTCAATTCTTCTTCCTCTCCACAGCTGAGTGAGAAAGTTTCTTACATGGATATCACTTCCAGAGTGTTAAGAGGGATTGACTTCCAAATAAGCATAGATAAAATAGCAGACTGAATTGCTTACTTCCACGTCATTGATTGACAGGGCCTGGAGCAAACACTAGATAAATCTTTCCTGGAAAATGGGGGAAACCTTGCATTTCACTAGTAGGCTTATGCTTTTCTTACAGATTGTTCTCTATGGAAATGCCAGAGGATAAAGCAAAAGCAAAGGATTTAACAAGAAGGATCCATCAAAGCTTTAATGACTGAATATTTATTATTGTTCATTTCCACCCCTGAACTTACTTTTTTTTAAAAACCTCCTAAGCACTTTCTGAATGCTATTTTTTTTTTTTAAAAAAAAAAGCAAAATAGTGTGTATTAATTCTAATTTATCACACACCTCGCAGAGGGATGAGGTCAGGCAGTAAGTAAGGCAAAAGACTATAAATATTGCAAACATTACACTACAGGGTGAGAAAAGACACAATGGATATTTATTCTTCTTACCCAAGGAAGTAGTTTAAAAGTTTTCAGTTGAAGCAAAGGGGGGTAGAAGTGGGAAGCAACCTACCTCCTTTTCTCTATTTAGCTCCATTATCTAGCTTAAAAAAAAACCCTAAGCAAATCCAAAAACACTTGAGATCTGCCATGAAATAATCACCATAACTTAAATCAAGCCCCTTCATGCCCCTTAGGCAGGACTGCAAATCCTGTCAGTTTCAAACCCCCTGGCACTTCGAAATACAAGGAATTTAGCAATAGCATTGGCATTTAGATTTATCTATCACTTCATAGTGCTTTGTACAGCCCTCTCTAAGCGGTTTACAGAATCAGCCTATTGCCCCCAACAATCTGGGTCTTCATTTTACCCACCTCGGAAGGATGGCAGGCAGGCTTAATCAACTGGAGCTGGGAGTGAGATTTGAACTGCTGAACTTCAGCTTCAACCACAACAACATACTGAGCACTTAAAGTAAACCGTTCTAAACTCGACTGTGGGAAATGCGACTTTACTAACCGAGTAGTTGATGCATGAACTCACTACCAGACTTTGTAGTATCATCACCTAACCCCAAAAACTTTACCCCTAGACTATCCACTGTCAACCTCACCCAATTCCTAAGAGGTCAGTAAGGGGTGTGCAAAAGTGCAACAGGGTGCCTTCCGTCCCATCCTAATGTTTTTCTTACTAGTCTCTCATATCATATTTATTTATTTGACTTCTATGCCGCCCAATCCCGAAGGACTTAGGGCAGCTTACAATAATAATATAAATACAAATAAATACAAAAACAATAAAAAGAAGCCGAATATAATATCTAAAACTATACTGCTCAAAAATAATAAAGGGAGCACTTAAACAACACAATATAACTCCAAGTAAGTCAAACTTCTGTGAAATCAAACTGTCCACTTAAGAAGCAACACTGACAATCAATTTCCCATGTTGTCAGCACATTCAACTTTGTACAGAACAAAGTATTCAATGAGATTATTTCATTCATTCAGATCTAGGATGTGTTCTTTGAGTGTTCCCTTTATTTTTTTTGAGCAGTGTATAAAACCCACAATTCAAAAAAAACATAACAATCATGGTCACATGCATACATACCATTCATACAATTTGGCCATGTCAGTTGGCCATGTTGTTATATCTTTGTATACCACCAATACGTACTTGACAAAACAAATAAAATTAAAATGAAATAAACTATAGCTAGCAGTTAGCTGAACAAGTAGCCTGCAGTGCTGCACTATAATCACTGCACCACCCCGACTCTTTATTTATGTAACTTAAAAAAAAAAAACCGTATTGTGTGTGTGGGTGGGGGGGGGGGGAAGGCGACTTAAGGTGGCCGTTTCTATCCCTCAACCTCTCGCGTCGAGGTCCACAGAGAGGGCGAGCCGGCGCCTGGTGCTCTTGCCTCAGGACTTCCAGGCTGAACTTTCCCGCCTTTTGGGCGCGGGTGACTTCGGGACTCGGGGAAAAGCCCAAACGCGAGTTTGCCAGAGCCGCTCCCCGCAATTCCTATCCCGGCTCAAGTCCAGGCAAACTTTGCCGGCTCCCTCGCTCGGTCTGTCTTCTCCTCACATACAAACACACACACCATTTGCGGCCACGGCGGCAATTCTCCTCTCGCGACTGAGGCGTTCGGTTTCCTCCGCCGGGCTTCTCCTGCTCCCTCGTTACCCCCCAGTTGCCCCTCTCCGTCTGCCCCCCCAATACAAATCGAATAAATAACTTCCCCGCCCTTCACCCCCGCGCTCTTTCAACCACTCCCGCTCTGCTTTTCCCCAGAGGCGCGACCGCGCGCCAGAGTTCTAAAGCCGGGGCCTTCACCTGAGGCGCGCCTCTTCCAATGGCTGCTCACCTGGAGGCCCGCTCCATCCAATCAGCTCGCGGCTCGCCCCTCTCTCTCAGCCTTGGCTTTCCGCGAGTGAAAGAATTCCAACTCCTCTCGGGAAAGTTTACCTGTTGCCGCCCTTTCAATCAAGCGCTCGTTGCTTGGCTGCTCGGGTGCCCTAAACGGGGGAGGGAAGGAGTGCAAGGGAGAAAAAAAAAGAGAGGCCAGTCAGCCTCCTTCCCACTTGCGAGGGGCGGGGAGAAGAAAGGGGGCTTTACCTGTCCCAGCTCCTACCTCCGCGGCTGGCTGAGGGAGAAGTAGAGGGGGCAAAGAAAAGCAGAATTACCAGTAGCTCTGGTTCTGCCGTCCCGGGAACTCGCTCGCTCGCTTTCTCACACACACGCGAGCGCGCGCGCACACACACCCGCACACACACCTTTACCTGCACAGACTTGAAAGTCCAGTTTCACCAGAGAGACTGAGGCACCTGGAAAAAAAGGGGAGAGAGTTCATTGGATCAAACATGTCACAAGAGACGGACAAGTAAGTGATCGCAGCCAGGCTTGCTACTTTTGCTGCTCCTGAACGGATCAACTGGTTGGTTGTGTTTTCTTTCCCTTAAAAGGAGGAGGGAGAGAAAAAACACAACAACACAACCCCCAAAACAAAACACGATCTCGGTGGTGGACTCAACTGCGATTACATTTCCTCCTTTTGTACAAAGGAATAGAGGGGTTAAATAGAAGCCACAGGAGAGCTGATTAAATTCCACTAACTTCCCCAATCTCTTTTTTTCACTCTTCCCTCCTTTATTTATTTATTTTTTAATTGGCTCTGGATTTTCTAGTGTAACTTTCCCAAAGGTTTGGGGAGAGCTTGACTTCTGCGCTGTAGAACTGGAGGACCCATGCCTTGGTGGGCCTAGATACGAAATGCGATTCTTGGCTTTTGTATGGGAATGCAACAAAAGGGCTTTTATATTGGATCAGAAACCGCCATCTTCTTCCCCCGTTTTTTCTTGGCACTTCTGCAGGTTGTGTTTTGGGACAAAGATGTAAAAGATGGACACAGGGATTCTTTATTTCAAAGGGGGAGGAATTAAGACGGGGAGAAAGGGGGGCAGGGGTAAGGGGACGTATTAAAAACACCCTGATTCTAGAATGAGAAAATAAACATATTATAGAAGGGGGCAGGAATATGGGATCTCCCCTCCCAACTTTAGTAAGAGGAAGAGATTTTATTTAAAACTATTATTTTGTCTTTCTACTACATTGTATGTACATGTGGCATAAAATATTCCACTCCGTGATTAAAAAAAAGTTATGAATTTTACTTCCTTAAACCCTCAACTAAGAGTAAAATCAAAATGCACTTTATTTAAAAAAAATCTCAACATCCTTTGAAAAACTCTAGGTTGTACATTCAGATATCTTTTTTTTTTTTAGAATAGAATAGAATTTTATTGGCCAAGTGTGATTGGACACACAAAGAATTTATCTTGGTGCATATGCTCTCAGCGTACATAAAAGAAAAAGGTACATTTGTCAAGAATCATGTGGTATATCTTGAAAAAATAAGCAATAAAGTCTAGTGTTTAAGAATGTTCCTAATGGACCAAATAACATTAGCATTTTTGTTTAAAGTTCTAACGTGCCAACAACACTAAAGGGCATTTAGGATTCTGGGATTTTGTGAGTGCAGACATAACGCTCTAGTCTTTATAGTGGCCTCCCTTGTATTCCTTTCCCCCATTTTCAAACTATGCGCAAGGTGGAAGTTAGACAATCTTGCACAGACTTCATCTCCCCCCTCCCAGCACCTCCCTTATGGCAGTTGTTACTGGCTCCTTCTGGGCTTCCTGGTAGCTGCAGCAGTTCCTACCAGTGCTAAAGGGAGAAGGCCAGAATCTTGCAGTGGGTTGGGTCTCAAGATCAGGAATAATAGATTGTATCTTGAACTTCCTTCTGAGCATGTTTCAGCACACTGTTACCATGCAAAGAAGATAATCTCTAGCGCTGGGACAAAACGTCTGTTGTGGAGTTTCTGTCCTGGGCAATTGAACTATGGGGTGTGGAAAAGAGAAAGACAAAAGAAGAGGGAGGGGGAGCAGGAATCAACAGGATTCAGTTTAGCAAGAAAAAGGACTTGACAAATTCTTAATGTGAGAGCTGGCTGGTGAAAAGGACGGACTCTCTTGAAAGTTGAGAGAGGAATAGTAAAGTTCCATAGTTAGACAATGACTAATATAGTGATGTACTTGGTCTTTCCCCCCACACTGTCTGTCCATTGGGAAGAAATTTACCTCTTCACGGTCAGTACAAGAGGGTTAGATCATTCAATAAGGTGGCCTCTTTTGGTGGAGTCTTTTGGAACTTCTTTTAATGCATAATAAGCTCAGTTGATTCAAGATTGTGTGCGAAGGGCAATGGTGGTTTTGATTTGATGAAACAAGATGAAAAGGTTTAATCTTTTACATCATCTCCTGGAACGTTCGGAAAGTGGCTTTTGTTCCATATAGCACATTATTCATGATTAAAGTAGGTGTGCCCATTAAAGTCTGGTATGAAGGACAATTGTTTAAACAACAGGTTTTGATCGGTATCTGACATGTTACGTATATGCCTGGGTTGGTAAAAATGTCTTGAAAAGCATAGGCTGTTCTAATCATTTGAATAGAAGTGAAGAAACTGTGTGTATTTCTTTTCGTTTTGTTTTTTAATGCATTGTATTTCTTTGGCTAAAGTAATCAACCAGATTCTGCTTTAATGCCAGAATTAATTTGTGTAACATTCAGGCTACATTCCTATGAACATTTTACTTGATATCCTCAATTTGTTGGATTTGTGTCTCAATAAATGGGCTTAGGATTACTCTCCGAGACATATGTGATTGGTAAGGCATTCTCATTTATTTCATGTGAGATTTTATACAAAGTTTTAAAACTATTGTTTTAATTTTTATTTACATAGTTGCGTTAAAGTCACCTAGCACTTAAATTATTTGCATATGAAAATAAGGCAAATACTGTAAGGTTCCTTACAAAACTAATCAATAAATTCATAATATCCTTTTTTTCTTTTGTACTTTAGCCTTCAAAATTATTATATGGCTGCTACTAATTTTAAATAAATTTTGCACCAATGGCAATTTTTATTATTTTGTATCCAGAGGAAACTAGATTGAAAGACTTCTAATGAAAGTTCATCTTTGATTCTCAGAAACAGTTGCACTGAATTTGTGGGAATTGGGAGAATTGGGAAACTTAACAAGGTTTTGGGCATTTCTAGATTTGAATCTACAATAGATCCGAGAGACATTTACTTTAATCCTATGTTGGATATGGCAGTAACTTTTCTAATTTGATGTCTTATTTCCATTTGAAAGGGTCTTCCAAATATTTATAGCTATTTATTTTATTTGTGATATCCTCTTTTCTTTACTTGCTTAAAGTCATATGCATAGTTATCTCCATTTAGTTTTTATACTTGTAGCAACTCTTTAAGATTATATCTGACTCAAAGTCAGCCAATGATCTGGGATTTAGAATTTGGATTTTCTCTGTCCTGATTCAACCCTCTAATTATACAACAATAGTCCTTTTAGCCGTGAAGCCTTGGAAAACAGGCAGTTGTCTGCATTTCAAGAAGACTATGTGTGTGTTTTTTTAAAAAATGCTGAAGATAATGTAGTTTTATTTTGTGCAAACTAATTTTTCTCCTTGATAGTAGATGTATTGCCCTTCAGGAAAGTTAAACACAACAGGCTATTAGAGATGAGGAGGATATAAAAACCCACTTCATGCAATCCTCTCTGTGAATTTGGAAGAGGTACTTGAGTAGATATTACTAAATTCACATACTTCAGTGAGCCAATAGGTAATATGACCTTGAACTACAGTGTTTCTCAAATAGTGGGGTGACCTCCCCTGGGGGGGCATGGAGCGATCCTAGGGGGGCGCATGACCCTGGGGAACATCCTTTTTTGGTCTCAGGGAGTAGGGGGTTTTTTGCACCAAATAATAGCACACAGCACAGAATAGGAGATATGAAGTGTATATAACAAACCCTTAAGAGACACCATGGAAAAATATTTAACAGGGATGAAAAGAAAGGAGGAGAGAGACGGAGATAATGAGACAAACGTAAGTCTCCCAAAAGCTAAGACAGGGGAATATGATGAAGTGTATGTAGCACTTGACTTCACTGTGATTATGGTCGGAGACGAAAGACCAGTATGTTTACTGTGTTTAAAAATGTTGGCAGCGGACAGCATAAAGTCAAATAAATGAAGCCCTTAAACACATTAAAACCCAATCACGCTGATAAGCCACTTGAATTTTTTCAGCGAAAATGTGCTGAATATTGCAAACAATCATCCTGGCGGAGAATGGGGGGAGCAAAATGTTTACTTCTTCCTGGGGGAGAGGCGTAACAGAAAATAATTGAGAAACACTGAGTTAATGTGATGTATGACGGAAGTGGAGGGTATGACTGTAAGCCACAGTTTGAAACCAGGATTTGTTATTTTCTTACTAACTTCTACTTTCTTTGGAAGATGTCAAAATAAGGGTGGCTGGTTGGTTTGTGATGTCTTAGCTTAATCTTGATTTGTTTCTGTGCCCATTCAGATTTCCAATCAATGCACAGAAATGCAAAGTGCAAAATTTAGCAAAAAACATGTCACTGTGACAATACAGTGGTACCTCTACTTACGAACTTAATTTGTTCCGTGACTAGATTCTTAAGTAGAAAAGTTTGTAACGAACAATTTTCTCATAGGAATCAATGTAAAAGCAAATAATGTGTGCGATTGGGGAAACCACAGGGAGGGTGGAGGCCCTGTTTCCTCTCAGGAGATTCCTAGAGAGGCCCCACAGAGGCTTCTCCATGCCTTTTCCAGCCCCGTTTCCTCCCAGGAGATTCCTAGAGAGGCCCCATGGAGGCTTCTCCCTGCCTTTTCCTGTTATAGTTTCAGAAGCTCTGGTTTGAGAGCATGTGCACCAAAGACAAATTCCTTGTGTGTCCCATCACACTTGGCCAGTAAAGAATTTTATACTATTCTATTCTTCTATTCTAAAGAATTTTCCCCAAAAAACGAAGTATGGAAGTTGTGTGTGACTCTTGAGAATGTTCTTGGCTTGAAAAAAATGTAAGAGAAAAACTTCTATTTGGGCCTAAAATACAGGCATAAGAAAGCAGGAACATCTTTAGAAGGCTACTCCTACTTCTGGACAAGTTCATATAACGCTAGGAAATCCTTCAGGTAGAAAGCTTTTTAAAGGCTAAACCAAGATGTAATTATGATAGTCAAGCAATTTATGTAGGCAGGACAGTGTAAATTTTTTAAAATTTTATTTATTTATTTTGTCCAATACACAATGAGGGTTTTAGTGGGTATATATCTATATACACATAGTAAAATACATGATGAAGGTTATAGAGGAGATACTCATAGTAAAATATATCTAAGAAAGAATAGAAGAGAAGATATAGGAATAGAACATATCAATGAAAGAATAGAAGGAGAGATATAGGAATAGAAGAAAGGTATAGGAGATATAGGTGAGCAATAGGACAGGGGACGGAAGGCACTCTATTGCACTTGTACTCGCCCCTTACTGGTCTCTTAGGAATCTGGATAGGTCAACCGTAGATAATCTAAGGGTAAAGTGTTGGGGGTTTGGGGATGACACTATGGAGTCCGGTAATGAGTTCCATGCTTCGACAACTCGGTTACTGAAGTCATATTTTTTACAGTCAAGTTTGGAGCGGTTAATATTAAGTTTAAATCTGTTGTGTGCTCTTGTGTTGTTGTGGTTGAAGCTGAAGTAGTCGCCGACAGGCAGGACGTTGCAGCATAGGATCTTGTGGGCAATACTTAGATCTTGTTTAAGGCGTCTTAGTTCTAAACTTTCTAGGCCCAGGATTGAAAGTCTAGTTTCGTAGGGTATTCTGTTTCGAGTGGAGGAGTGAAAGGCTCTTCTGGTGAACTGAATGATGGCAATTTCCCTTTTTTTCTGTTAGTTCACCACTACGTCCTAATGGAAGTTAGACATACAGTATACCTATACATAACTGAATTATGATGTGCATCACAAGTTATTTTAGGACTCCTTCATTTAGTTAGACTGAAGACCGTTCACCTACTGTGAGTTCTCTCAGAATTATACTTAAAATGCCAAGGATCCTGAGATAACTTCCATCAGTTCTTGACAGTTTCATCCCATTAACAGTTCCATGACTGTTAAATTGGTCACTATTTCTTCTGCATGACAGTTCCTGAAGGAATTCCTTATCGTTGTCAGCTATAAAGATGGGAAACCTTTTGGGAATTAATGGTTGCAGTTAATCTTTTAGTGAGTCCGGCAATTGTATGAAATAAATAGGAACCCAACACCCAAGGGGACAGGGACAGGATTTCCAGTTTTAAATAGAAAAACCTCCTGGTGCCTTTGAACCAGTCATGGGCTCCTTTGGGTACATTCAGGTATGCAGAACCGTTAGAAAAACGTTGACTTTTTTTCTTTTTTTTTCCCTTCTGGGCTCTGAGTCTGTTTTTCCTATTGCAGTAAATGAGGTTGAATGTGTATAATTTTAGAAGAGTTGTGCATGCGTGCGTGTGTGTGTACATACACATACAGTTTATAAAGTAGATAATGTATTTTTTTATGTGCCTGTGTGTAATATGTACATACACATATGGCATATGTGTAGAATTAAATAGTATATTTTGGATGTTCAGTAAATAGATAATGATGATTTCAAGGAAAAGCCCATTGCCTTTTAAAATCTATTCTTTTGAAATTATATTAATTATAATATATTGGGTTTCTCATAATTATTTTGATTAAAAAGCGGCACACAAATATCATAAATAGATAAATAGTAAATAGATAAGGAAATTGTATCTCTTTGCGGTAAGGCGAGGCGAAGTCTAACCCAAGCCCTTGATATGAGTGACGTCAAGTTGGCCACCTTTAAGCCAATCATATGACCTTTAAACCACCCCAGGGCATATGATCATCAAGTCACTCCCACTTGGTCACATGGCCAGGAAACCACACCTACAAAATAAGCCATGCCCACAGTGTGATAGTAAACATTTTTGCAGCCCTTCACTGCTTTGAACCCACAGTTAGGCATCACTAAATGATGGAAGAGAGAAAGAGAGAGAGAGAGGCAAAGACAGAAAGAAATTGTGTTGATTTTTTTTTGGCAAATTGGTATATAGAACTGATAATGAAGTGAAAATAACTCCAGTTACATTGTATTTCTAATTTACTTCCCTTATTGCTACATTTTAGGAGACTGGAATAATAAACTGTTTAGTTTTAATGTTTGATTTCAAGGAAAAGTCCATTGCCTTTTAAAATCTATTCTTTTGAAATTATATTAATTATAATATATTGGGTTTCTCGTAATTATTTTGATGAAAAAGCGGCACACAAATATCATAAAATATACGATGAAGGAAAGCTCTCTGCATTCCTAGCAACCACTCCAGTCATTTATAAAGTTAGTAAACAGTAAATAGTTAGTAAATCGGAACGGCACCTTAAGACCTTTTAAAACTGGAAATGCCCTAAAAGTATTTATTTTATTTATATATTTATTTTGTCCAATACACAATACACATCGAAGAGGATAGACAAGTAGTAATATATATAAAGAAAAGGATAGAAGAAAAGATATAAAAATAGAGGAGAAGATACATGAAAGGAAGAAAAGATAAAGGAGATAAAGGAGAGACAATTGGACAGGGGACGGAAGGCACACTAGTGCACTTATGCACGCCCCTTAAATTTAAACATTTAAAATTTAAACCGGATATCAGCTCATTTGTTGGAGCCAGGTTTAGATCTCAAAATTTGTAAAAGGAATTCAGGCGAGACGGGTTGCAGAGGGAAAGTCTCCAATCAAGCAGATATAATCAAAATAGCTTCAGGGAGGAAACCATAGAAACATAGAAACGTAGAAGACTGACGGCAGAAAAAGACCTCATGGTCCATCTAGTCTGCCCTTATACTATTTCCTGTATTTTATCTTACAATGGATATATGTTTATCCCAGGCATGTTTAAATTCAGTTACTGTGGATTTACCAACCGCGTCTGCTGGAAGTTTGTTCCAAGGATCGTACTACTCTTTCAGTGAAATAACCAAGTTTTCTTCTCCAGATTGTGACAGGATAGGGACACTTCCTTACATTTTGGATGATTTTTTTCCATGTACCCTAAACTTTATGCTTGGAAAATTAAGAGGTTTGTACAGTACAGTGATCTTAGATTTTGTGTGCATTGTAAACATGTAGGTATATCATAAAGAGTCTGCGGAGAGGGGCAGCATACAAATCTAATAAATTATTATTATTATTATTATTATTAATTATAAATAAATCAGAAAATATTCAGTGGGAATACATGCAATTTATTTATTTATTTAATTTATTTATTAGATTTGTATGCCGCCCCTCTCCGGAGAGTCGGGGCGGCTCACAACAACAATAAAACAATGTCCAACAAATCTAATAATTTAAAAACACTAAAAACCCCTTATTAAATGCAAACATACACACAAACATACCATGCGTAAACTGTTTAAGCCCGGGGGAGATGTCTCAATTCCCCCATGCCTGACGGCAGAGGTGGGTTTTAAGGAGTTTACGAAAGGCAAGAAGGGTGGGGGCAGTTCTAATCTCCAGGGGGAGCTGGTTCCAGAGGGTCGGGGCCACCACAGAGAAGGCTCTTCCCCTGGGTCCTGCCGAATGACATTGTTTAGTCGACAGGACCCGGAGAAGGCCACTTCTGTGGGACCTAACCGGTCGCTGGGATTCATGCGGCAGAAGGCGGTCCTGGAGATATTCTGGTCCAATGCCATGAAGGGCTTTATAGGTCATAACCAACACTTTGAATTGTGACCGGAAACTGATCGGCAACCAATGCAGACTGCGGCGAGTTGGTGTAACATGGGCATACCTAGGGAAGCCCATGATTGCTCTCGCAGCTGCATTCTGCATGATCTGAAGTTTCCGAACACTTTTCAAAAGTAGACCCATGTAGAGAGCATTACAGTAGTCGAACCTTGAGGTGATGAGGGCATGAGTGACTTAGCAGTGAGTCCCGGTCCAGATAGGGCCGCTTCTAATGCACCAGGCGAACCTGGGCAAATGCCCCCCTTGCCACAGCTGAAAGATGGTTCTCTAATGTGAGCTGTGGATCGAGGAGGATGGCCAAGTTGCGGACCCTCTCTGAGGGGGTCAATAATCCCCCCTCCAGGGTTATGGACGGAGAGATGGAATTGTCCCTGGGAGGCAGAACCCACAGCCACTCCGTCTTATCAAGGTTGAGTTTGAGTCTGTTGACCCCCATCCAGACCCTAACAGCCTCCAGGCAACGGCACATCACTTCCACTGCAATGGGGAGCCACCAAAACACAATCCATTTCAAAATACTAACTGTGCACTTTAGCAAGCTGGCTAATCCAGTTTTCTATTCATAATAAACAAGCATAATTGTGCCAAATTACGATGACATAAATAAGCCAAGGCGATTAAAAAATGTTTGCACATTTCCCATGTGTTTATTCTTTATGTCCTTTCACTTTGGAAGAAAAGTATCAGGAAGAGACTGTCAATAATTATCCTTACAGTGAATTATGGGAGTATTTGTCTAATTGCACACTTGCTACATGAAACTGATACTGTAATTCTGTACCTGATTATGCAGAAATGATTTCGTGTTAAGCCTAAATCCAAGGACTTGATATAAATAGTTATCTCGTTATGCATTTGCTATAAGGGATGAAAAAACTGGGATTGAAAAGTTATAAATAAATGTTTCTTCTTTTGCTTTTTCATCTTTCTCTCTCTCTTTTCTATAGAAAGTGAGTTAATAAGTTGCTTAAGGTAGAGATTTATTACCTTCTGCTGTTTGCAGTGCAGTTCAATAACACATTTTACAAGTCCCTTGAATCAGCAAATATGAAATAGTGAATGACATTTTTGCCCTTTTTAATTTTTATTTTAACAGAGAGTATAACTATTGGAAATGTTGAACTAAATCATGTCTGCAAAATTCTGTCCTGTGCAGGGTGAAGAGAGAATTTATTTTTGCATTCAGGCTTTTTTATGCTACTCTTATCCTAACCCATGCTAGGACTATTTTATAATATACAACTTTCAGTAACAGACATGAGCTGACATGAAAATGAGCTGCTTTGATCTCGGGATCCCTCCTCCAAAAGGAAAAGAAGAAGAAGAGGAATGGGAAAGGGAGGAAGGAAGGAAGGAAGGAAGGAAGGGAGGGAGGGAGGAAGGAAGGGAGGAAGGAAGGAAGGTAATGAGGGAGTGAGTTATTCTCTATATTACAAGTAAATAGAAATACTGTGCTGGCCATATCTCAAAGTAGTTACTAGGACTTAAGATAGAATAGAATAGAATAGAATAGAATTTTTATTGGCCAAGTGTGATTGGACACACAAGGAATTTGTCTTGGTGCATATGCTCTCAACGTACATAAAATAAAATATACATTTGTCAACAATCATGTGGTACAGCACTTAACGATTGTCATAGGGGTCAAATAAGCAATGAAGAAGCAATATTAATAAAAATCTTAGGATATACGCAACAAGTTACAGTCATACAGTCAACATGGGAGGAAATGGGTGAAAGGAATGATGAGAAAAACTAGTAGAATAGAAGTGCAGATTTAGTAGAAAGTCTGACAGTGTTGAGGGAATTATTTGTTTAGTAGAGTGATGGCGTTCGGGAAAAAACTGTTCTTGTGTCTAGTTGTCTTGGTGTGCAGTGCTCTGTAGCGACGTTTTGAGGGTAGGAGTTGAAACAATTTGTGTCCAGGATGTGAGGGGTCAGTAAATATTTTACCCGCCCTCTTTTTGACTCGTGCAGTATACAGGTCCTCAATGGAAGGCAGATTGGCAGCAATTGTTTTTTCTGCAATTCTGATTATCCTCTGAAGTCTGTGTCGGTCCTGTTGGGTTGCAGCACCAAACCATAATAAGATAATAAAAAGATAATGAAGAAGTTATGAAAAGATGCTTACAATTTTCTATCTTATTTGATTCACCAAATAGAAACATCACTAAAAGAATGTTCATCCTACTTAGATGCCATTCAAATCAATAAAACGTCCATATTTGGTGGTGCTATTAAAGTCCTGAGGATGCCCGACCTATTCCAAAGCATCAAAAAATGTTGCTGCCTGATTTGGCTTCTAATTTAATATTTTCTTCCTCTGTTTCATAATTTCCTTGATCTAATCTCCATCATGCAGCACTTTTAGTATTCTCCTTGGTGCCCAAGAGTCTTTCTGCCAAGTTATTCCCTTTTTTAAAAAATAAAATAATTGTAGTCCCTGTCACTAAAAGATTTTTAAAAAAGTTTCCAGTTGTTTGTCAACCTCATTTCCCAGCTTGACCTCCTAAGGAGACCCAGAGGAGTCTTACAGAGTAATGGCAAGAGGCAGACACCATGGATCACCGTCTTCAGAAAAGAGTTGGGGGAAATGAGATCTCGCTGGCTTCTAAGTTAGAATGAGATAAGAATTGAGTTTGGGTGCACAGAGCGTGGTGCATTGATTGCATGCAACCTGACACCATTGCCTTTGTGGTCCCACAGATCAAATAGTTGGGTTAAAACTTTCAGGATGTTGTTGCTTTTTAATGGGGGAATAGAAGAGATTAAGGAGCAAGATGGATTCTTGCAAATGCTTCCAACGCCATTTTACACCTTAGAACTGCTGAAAGTCTATAACGATGCTTATTTTTTGAAAGCCTAATGGAGCCTTTAGACCCAGGGGTGGGTTCTGATTCTCCTTGCTGCTAGTTTGCTTCCTGATGCGCCATGCCATACTAAACTGTCGTTTGGCGGGACCCATGGGAAGAGCCTTCTCTGTGGCGGCCCCGACCCTCTGGAACCAGCTCTCCCCTGAGATTAGAATTGCCCCCACCCTCCTTGCCTTTCGTAAACTTCTTAAAACCCACCTCTGCCATCAGGCATGGGGGAACTGAGACATCTCCCCCGGGCCTATACAGTTTATGCATAGTATGTTTGTGTGTATGTTTTTTGCTTTTTAATAAGGGGTTTTAAGTGATTTTAAATTATTAGATTTGTTATACATTGTTTTATTGTTGTTGTGAGCCGCCCCAAGTCTACGGAGAGGGGCGGCATACAAATCTAATAAATAATAATAATAATAATAATAATAATAATAATAACCCAGTTGGCATCACCAAGAGAGTTGGTTCAGCAACGCAGGCTCCAAAGTTACTACCAGTTCCATAGTAACGGTCCAAA
Organism: Erythrolamprus reginae; assembly: GCF_031021105.1. Taxonomy (NCBI): domain Eukaryota; kingdom Metazoa; phylum Chordata; class Lepidosauria; order Squamata; family Dipsadidae; genus Erythrolamprus; species Erythrolamprus reginae. Next base: position 230,051,624 of record NC_091952.1, read on the forward strand.
CTGGGAGGAACCTACCTCAGTTTGGACCAAAAGAATTTGCCCATCCCTGGAAACAGAGAGTCAGTGCATAATTTGGTGGATTGCTTGATTTCCTTAATGCAGATCATGGCAGACAGAATTCTTTCTTTATTCTTTATTGGCCAAGTGTGATTGGACACACAAGGAATTTGTCTTGGTGCATACGCTCTCAGCGTACATAAAGAAAATATACATTTGTCAAGAATCATGAGGTGCAACACTTAATGATTGTAATAGGGGTCAAATAAGCAATGCGGAAACAATATTAATAAAAATCTTAAGGATACAAGCAACAAGTTAAAGTCATGCAGTCATAAGTGAGAGTAAATGGATGATAGGAATGAGAAAAAAACTACTAATAATAGTAGTGCAGGCTTAGTAAATAGTTTGACAGTATTGAGGGAATTATTTGTTTAGCAGTGATGGCATTCGGGGAAAAACTGTTCTTATGTCTAGGTGTCTTGGTGTGCAGTGGTCTGTAGCAACGTTTTGATGCTAGAAGTTGAAACAGTTTATATCCAGGATACTAGGGGTCAGTAAATATTTTTACGGCCCTCTTTTTGATTTGTGCAGTATACAGGTTAGAATGGTAGTAAAAGTTTTTGCGATTACCCCGCTGATAAAAAAGCTTGGGAAATTGTCTCTTGGTGTTGGAAAATGATTATAATTGGAAAAAAGAAGAAGTACCATCAGAAAGAGAAATGATAAAAAAAATATACTACTGTGCAGAAATTGACAGATTGACCCCAAAACTTAAAAATAAAGAAGAATCAAAATACTATGAAATTTGGAAGAAATTTTATGACTGGGTCGAGATAAGAAAAAGTAATGGTAGTGTTCTGTCTGGGTCACTCCAGAAGCCAATACCAACCCAAAAAGAGAAGCCAGACACACTGGTAAAAGGCAAAGGCAGTTTTATAAAATTCAAGAAAAACACAGGTAACAGAAAATGTCCTTACAAACAGGAAAATGCTGTATCTTCAGATATATCCATGAAGGCAAAAGTCCATGAAGGCAATACAGAATTCTTGCTGCTAAGCCGAGGCTGTAGATAGCAGACCTACACCTCCCACAGGTCTTCCAAAGCTGCTGGGCCACAACCCCGGAACAGAGACGCCGAGAAACAAGACAGGATAACGCAACTCCAAACTGATAACACTCCACATGGCTTCAAGGGCTTGCCTGCCTTTTAAACCCTGCTAAGGAGGACCACACCCAAAACCAGCTGTTCCTAATTCAGTGCTGATAATACTTCTTTAATTGCTCCTTTCTTTGATCTGACCGTCTCTGTCGCATGTCAATGACGGCTTTTGTGCTCATCACCTAATGACTCCAAACTACTGGCTGGGGAGAGCCCCCCTCCCCCTCCTGGGGCTCTCATGCTGTTCTCCTTCATCCCATTCCTGATTTTCCTCTCCCCCGTCCGACTGTTCAGCCCCCTCCTCTTCGCTGTCATCCTCCTCCGGGCATGGAGCCAGCAGAGACACAGCCGGTCCCTGAGCAGCCTCAGGCTGAACCACAACAGGTAGTAAATAAACTAGATGTTCTTAAAATCAATCCGAGACACAACATTAAGATCAAATCAATCTGACTTTAGATTAATTGAATGATAGAACAAATGTTCGATAACCGCTGATGCCATAAACTGTATATTGATATATTTTAAAAAAAGAACTGTGAGGCTAACAGTTCAACGGGGAGGGAGGGCGAATTAGGGGCAGCTCTGTATAATATATTTTAGAATCTAAGTACAACAACTATACAAATAACAGTTATATTGTGGAATGATACAATATGTACAACACCATATGCCTGCTCTTTTTGATCTTTGTATTACAATAAAACTTTATTTTAAAAAAGAAAGAAAGAAAGCTTGGGAAATTGTCACCTGACTTCTCGCAATTTTTCCGACTCAGCATAAGACGTTTTGGCTTTCCATAGCCTTCAGGCGAGAGAACTTAAATATCATAATGTAAAAATAAGCTTAACATGCACAATTAAAAAGAAATCAGAAGCTGGCCCCAAAGACAAGTTTAAAAATATAAGTGCTTGGTTTCATCCATCATGTGACATGCCTGTCTCCTTAAATTAGTGTCCGACCCAGTCACTGCATGTCTGTGTAGAAAAGAGGATACCAAAAAAGGTCTTGTGTTCATCAGCTAAATGATTCACAACCCACTGTAAAAAGGAAACCGTGTCTTAGAATGCAGATGATTGGCACATCTTTCAGTGATTCACACATTCTGATTAAGATAAAATAACGATACTATGAATCAGGACAGACCAATATGCACACTGCAATGAGGTTTTCGCACCTAATTTCGTAGCACCTGAAGCATCCTTCTTCCAAATTGCAGTACAGTAGAACCCCGACTTACGAGACTAATTGGTTCCGGAAGGAGGCTCGTAAGTCAGAACGCTCGTATGACGAAACATTGTTTCCCATAGGAAACAATGTAAAGTCAATTAATCTGTGCAACAACAAAAAAAACCGCTGCCGCCGAACGTGGAAGTTAGCGTTCAGAGACAGCTGCAAAGCGGCGCGCGTGTTTTAAAATGTGGCAGCCGGCCTGGGGGGCTCGGGGGCTTCCCCCCGAGCCCCCCAGGCCGGCTGTGACGTTTTAAAACACGCGCACCGCTTTGCAGCTGTCTTCTGAAGCCGGAACGCTAACTTCCGCGTTCGGCTTCAGAAGACAGCTGCAAAGCGGTGCGCGTGTTTTAAAACGTGGCAGCCGGCCTGGGGGGCTCGGGGGCTTCCCCCCGAATCCCCCAGGCCGGCTGCCACGTTTTAAAACACGCGGGATACGAGCGCCAAGGAGCTGTCTCCTGAAGCCGAACGCGGAAGTTAGCTTTCGGCTTCAGGAGACAGCTCCTTGGCGCTCGTATCCCGAATGTGAGCTCGGGAGGCGAACAAAAATGTCGCTCCCCTCCCAGCTCTTATCTCGAGTAGCTCGTAAGTAGAGCTGCTCGTATGTCGAGGTTCCACTGTATTGAAAACCAGCACAGGGGTCCCCAACTTGGGCAACTTTAAGACTTGTGGGCTTCAGTCCCCAGAATTCTGGGACTTGAAGTCCACAAGTCTTAAAGTTGCCAAGGTTGGAGGCCCCTGATCTAGCAAACCTTCTCATCTTGTTAACCATTGTGCTACATGGTTTCTATTAGAAACCATTGTTGTTGTGAAATTGTCATATCCTAAACCAGTGTTTCCCAATCTTGGCAACTTGAAGATATTTGGACTTCAACTCCCAGAATTCCCCAGCCAGCGAATGCTGGCTGGGGAATTCTGGGAGTTGAAGTCCAGATATCTTCAAGTTGCCCAGGTTGGGAAACACTGTCCTAAATTGATGCTAGCCTTGTGCGATAGTCCACACAGGAAGCACAGCCAGAAGAACTAGCTCTACTTTTTAAAAGATTAGCAGTAAATCCTTCTGCCAGCTAAGTTTCCTATTCTCTAATCATTCCCCTGGCTGCAGTTGTTCCTATTTTTCCAAGATTATTCCAGATATCATTAAAATTGTATGCAACCCATTCATTTGCATACCATGTGTCCATCTGGAGATGGAGGGGATCTTCTCCAGGCAAAACTAATTTAAGATGGACTGTCGAATGCAAAACAACATAATAATTGGGGTTCTTTTAAATAAACCTTTCTCCCTTCACATGCAAAAGCGGATTTGACTGGGAACTGAATTCCTACTATTTGGGTAGCAACCTTTGACTTAAAAGACAGCAGATAATTTTAGGGAGATGGTGGAAAGACAGCGTTTATATTTATCTACATATGTGAACACAAGAACAAGAGGGCACAATCTGAGGTTAGTTGGGGGAAAGATCAGAAGCAACCTGAGAAAATATTATTTTACTGAAAGAATAGTAGATACTTGGAACAAATCTCCAGCAGACGTGGTTGGTAAATCCACAGTAACTGAATTTAAACACACCTGGGATAAACAGATCCATCATAAGATAAAATACAGGGAATAGTATAAGGGCAGACTAGATGGACCACGAGGTCTTTTTCTGCCGTCAATCTTCTATGTTTCTATATAAACGTAGCTACAACTTTTAGCTTACATTTTAGACTACATTTAGCTACAACTGAACATAACTCCTAAGTTGGTTAGTGTGGTGCAGAGTTATTCTTTGAGTATCAACTTTAAGGTACTGGAGCAGCTATTATTTTCTTGGCTTATCATCTTCTACTTCCTTGATTTCGTAGTGTTGATACATATTTTCCAGTACAAAGACAAGAGAGGTCTTGTTTTATGGAGGCAAATCAATGCTCTCTCTCTCTCTCTCTCTCTCTCTCTCTCTCTCTCTCTTTCTGTGTGTGTGTGTGTGTAAGAGAGAGAGAGAGACAGAGAGAGACTCCTGCATTGCAAGTGTGCCTTTAGAAAAACCATGGAATTATTCCAAAATCAAGCTCTACATTAAATAGAAATTTCCCTGTTGAGAAATCTGAAGGGTGGCCTTTCTTTGAAATGAGCTCAATTTCTTTCATCAAGACAGTGTTTGTTTATTTGTCAGGTGAAAAACAAACCCACAGCCCCAGTGCTCTGCGGTGGGTGATTTGCTACTCTAAACTTATAAAAAGGAAACTGAGTAGATGCATGCATGACCCCATTTGCTTTTTTCTTCAAAGCTAAAAAAAAAAAAATCTTCCTATTGACTTATTATTTCTTAAAACATCAAATGCAGTCTGGCAACTCCCAGGTGTATCCGAGGGACAACTCCAGAATTCTCAGCTACAAATCCCTTAACTTGTTTGTTTGTTTGTTTGATTGACTACTGACAGAGATCTTCAAACTTGGCAACTTTCAGACTTGTGGTCTTAAAGTTGTGGTCTAAGCCAGCAGAGAATTGTGGGAGTTGAAGTCCACAAGTTTTAAAATTGCCAAGTTTGGGGACCCCTGGACTACTAGTTTCCTATGAAAGGGAGTGGATTGCAGTGAAATGGAAGAGAATCTCTGGAATGGGCACCAGTCTCTTTAGAATAGAATAGAATAGAATAGAATACAGTGTTCCTTCGCTTTTCACGGGGGATGCGTTCTGAGACCGCCCACGAAAGTTGAATTTCCGCGAAGTAGAGATGCGGAAGTAAATATACTATTTTTGGCTATGAACAGTATCACAAGCCTTCCCTTAACACTTTAAACCCCTAAATTGCAATTTCCCATTCCCTTAGCAACCATTCAGATTATTACTCACCATGTTTATTTATTAAAGTTTATTTTAAAAAATATTTATTAAAGGCAGACGAACGTTTGGCGATGACATATGATGTCATCAGGTGGGAAAAACCGTGGTATAGGGAAAAAACCCGCGAAGTGTTTTTTAATTAATATTTTTGAAAAACTGGTATAGACTTTTCGCGAAGTTCGAACCTGCGAAAATCGAGGGAACGCTGTAGAATAGAATAGAAAAGAATTCTTTATTGGCCAAGTGTGATTGGACACACAAGGATTTTGTCTTGGTGCATATGCTGTCAGTGTACATAAAAGAAAAAGATTCATTTGTCAAGAACTTTATTTCTTGACACTCAATAAATTTCAGTAAATCTTTAAACAATATGTAATGAACTCGATCAAACCCAGAGAGACTTTGTGGGTATGCGGGTATAGTACAGTCGTCTTCTGCACCATTCTTGGATTCCTTCTGGTCTTGGTCCCTTTGCAGATGTCTCCCAAATGTTGCCCCCAGGAAATGTACTCCTGTCTTTTGTGCTGCATTTGAATTTGACTGCTTTAAGGTTACTTAATGTGTAGATTGCATCTACCTTCTGGGTCATTCTCAATTAGCTTGTTCATCAAAGCCAGTGAAACCTTGCCTTAGGGGAAGGTCAGGGTTAGGTTGAGGTTAGCTACATCAAAATAACCAGATGAAGATTCCCCCCTCCCCCTCCCCCCCACAAACACACTATAGCACAGAGGTCTCCAACCTTGGCAACTTTAAGCCTGGCAGACTTCAACTCCCAGAATTCTGCAGGAAGAATTCCTAGGGAATTCTAGGAGTTGAATTCATAGAAACATAGAAATTGACGGCAGAAAAAGACCTCATGGTCTATCTAGCCTGTCCTTATACTATTTCTTGTATTTTATCTTAGGATGGATATACTCCCAGGCATGTTTAAATTCATTTACTGTGGATTTACCAACCACGTCTGCTGGAAGTTTGTTCCGAGCATCTACTACTCTTTCAGTAAAATAATATTTTCTGACGTTGCTTCTGATCTTGTCCCCAACTAACCTCAGATTGTGCCCCCTTGTTCCTGTGTTCACTTTCCTATTAAAAACACTTCCCTCCTGAACCTTCTTTAACCCTTTATTTATTTATTTATTTATTTATTCATTCATTCATTCATTCATTCATTCATTCATTCATTCATTCATTCATTTATTGGATTAGTATGCCGCCCCTCTCCGTGGACTCGGGGCAGCTAACAACAATGATAAAAACAGCATGTAACAATCCAATACTAAAACAACTAAAAAACCCTTATTATAAAACCAAACATACATACAAACATACCATGCATAAATTGTAAAGGCCTAGGGGGAAAGAATATCTCAGTTCCCCCATGCCTGATGGAAGAGGTGGGTTTTAAGGAGCTCACAAAAGATGAGGAGGGAGGGGGCAATTCTAATCTCTGGGGGGAGTTGGTTCCAGAGGGCCGGAGCCACCACAGAGAAGGCTCTTCCCCTTTAACATATTTAAAGGTTTCAATCATGTCTCCTCTTTCCCTTCTGTCCTCTAGAGTCCAGACTATCCAGATTGAGTTCATTAAGTCTTTCCTGAGACCACATTTGGAATACTGTGTTCAGTTCTTGAGACCTCACCTACAAAAAGATATTGACAAAATTGAACAGGTCCAAAGACAGGCTACAAGAATGGTGGAAGGTCTTAAGCATAAAACGTATCAGGAAAGACTTCATGAACTCAATCTGTATAGTCTGGAGGACAGAAGGAAAAGGGGGGACATGATCGAAACATTTAAATATGTTAAAGGGTTAAATAAGGTCCAGGAGGGAAGTGTTTTTAATAGGAAAGTGAACACAAGAACAAGGGGACACAATCTGAAGTTAGTTGGGGGAAAGATCAAAAGCAACATGAGAAAATATTATTTTACTGAAAGAGTAGTAGATCCTTGGAACAAACTTCCAGCAGATGTGGTAGATAAATCCACAGTAACTGAATTTAAAGATGCCTGGGATAAACATATATCCATCCTAAGATAAAATACAGAAAATAATATAAGGGCAGAGTAGATAATAATAATAATAATAATAATAATAATAATAATAATAATAATAATAATAATAATTTATTAGATTTATATGCCGCCCCTCTCCGAAGACCATGAGCTCTTTTTCTTTCGTCAGACTTCTATGTTTCTATGTTTTATGCTTACCTTCCAGCATTTTTGTAGCCCGTCTTTGGACCCGTTCAATTTTATCAATATATTTTGGTAGGCGAAGTCTCCAGAACAAAGTTCTAGCAAAGCTGCCTAGGGAATTCTAGAAGTTGAAGTCCACCAGGCTTAAAGTTGCCAAGGTTGGAGATCCCTGCTGTAGAGCAAACAAATTCTGCTAGAAGGCGAAAGGGAAGATAAATAACAGTTTCTGCCCTTGGCAGAGAAATTGAAACTTACAGTTTAAGAGTTCCATTTAAAATATAATCATTAGGTTCTCCCACACATTTTTATCTACTCCTCCCAGGCTTTATCTTCCTCCCTCATATTCCTCCTGCCATTCATTCTTTGAAAATGGCACCTGTAAAATTATTTCAGCCACGTGTTCAGATAAGCAAGCAATGAATTTTCTTTTCAAATAATCCAGAGTGGCACTTTAATATTTGGTATATAATGCAGTAATAATAGGGAAAAATATCCAAACAAATGCAAGAAGGTAAAGACAGGAAGCTGCTATGCAATAAGTGTGTTTCTTGCAATACAAAATATAGTAACATTGCTATCCCGATAATTCAAGATCTATATCCCCCAAATTGAGCTGTATAATCTTTGTAACTGATGTAAATCAGTAAGCCATGTGGTATTTTTGGGTGGTTCTAGGCCAGCAGCAGCTCCTAATCTTTTAGGCACCAGGGGCTAGTTACATGGAGAAAGATTTTTCTGTGGACCAGTGAGGTTTAGTTTCACAAGTTGAAAGATGGCAAAAGTAGTGGATTAGTATCTATGGAGATTCTCAGTCATCCAGGTCATGGTTGTCCCCAAATTGCTTTTACAGAAGGCAACTGGGCTGTCTTTGTTTTTCCTTCAAGACGTTTCGCTTCACATCGAAGAAGTTTCTTCAGAACTGAGGAAGCTTCTTGGATTAGAAGAGAAAGGTCTTCAAATAAAAACAAAGGAAGCCCAGATGCCTTTTGAAAAAAGCACCTTTGGGTGATGAATTAACGGAGCTGCACTAGCGTGCCTTCTGTCCCCTGTCCAATTGTTTTCCTATATCTCATATATCTTTTCTTCCTTTCATATATCTTCTCTATTCTTCAATCTTTTCTTTTATCCTCTCCTTGATTAATATTACTACAGTGTTCCCTCGCTTTTCGCGGGGGATGCGTTCTGAGACTGCCCGCAAAAATTGAATTTCCGCGAAGTAGAAATGCGGAAGTAAATATACTATTTTTGGCTATGAACAGTATCACAAGCCTTCCCTTAACACTTTAAACCCCTAAATTGTAATTTCCCAGTCCCTTAGCAAGCATTCAGATTATTACTCACCATGTTTATTTATTAAAGTTTATTTAAAAAAATATTTATTAAAGGCAGACGAAAGTTTGGCAATGACATATGACGTCATCGGGTGGAAAAAACCGTGGTATAGGGAAAAAACCCGCAAAGTATTTTTTTAATTAATATTTTTGAAAACCGTGGTATAGACTTTTCGCAAAGTATGAACCCGCAAAAATCGAGGGAACACTGTACATGTTTATTCTCTTCAATGTGTATTGGACAAAATGAATGAATGAATGAATGAATGAATAAATAAATGAATAAATAAGCAAGCAAGCAAGCAAGCAAGCAAGCAAGCAAGCAAGCAAGCAAGCAAGCAAGCAAGCAAGCAAGCAAGCAAGCAAGCAAGCAAGCAAGCTTTTGGCAAAAATATGGGTGACATCAAGATTTGGGGCTCTTTTTCCCTGGTTTTGCTGGGTAATTTGCTTTTTAATGTTAGGTTTTTAATGTTTCCTGACTCCACTAGTAAGAAAGCAGGTCTTTGATTTTAGACATTTGGGGGCTGCATTGAATACGTTCGTCATACACTTGGATAATTTTCCTGTGAAAGCAGATATTTGGGGTGTTCTAATTAAAAAAAGGTGATATTTGGTTTAATTTCCTTTTTTTAAAAATCACTTTGTCCCTGTGGTAGGAAGACATTTAAACATGGAACGAATCTCTTTTGAATTACCAATATTAATGTCATTTGTTTGATATTTGTTAAGTCCTGGCAGTCCATAATGGGTTTTTATGTCAGAGATATTGCATGGAAAATACATGTATAGAATTTGTCCTTGAAATTTATGTAAATACCTAGAACTCCGTCAAAACCTAACAGTAAATAATAATGATTAGGACTTTGGAGAAACTTATTAAATTGATGGGAAATGTTTTAACTTTCCCAATTTAATGTAAATTTAATTTAGCTTTTATGCCACTTGTAGTATTTTTGTAAGAAATAATTAATTTAATTTAATCGGTGTTTAAAGACAATTCATGGCTACAAAAAGATTGAACATTTGTGATTGTGAGCACCCATGTTCAATATTTGGCATCTTTTCTTAAAAGAATCTAATACATTGCTTACCACAGATAACAATATTAGAGTTCATAAACAATAAGTTAGATTCTGGTGTCAGGGCAATTTCTTATATGTATTCCTAAGGATGTTTAGTTATCCTTAGCTTCTGATAATTTGTCGAGCAGTGGGTTGAATAAAGAACTTTAAAACATTTTAAAACTGCATGCTAATTCAGTATGGACAGTTTATCTCAAGATATATGTATGTATCAATTGCTTGTTAAAATATTTTAACTTCTAGCATTTGAAGGTAAGGTTATTGTGTAATTGATTCCCTGCCTACCTACATGTTCTGACTTCTTGACATAGTCTGGTATTTCTCAACATTTTTCTATGTCTTGTGTCAGTAACTCAACATGTTTGGGCAATTGTTAGGACTCGACTTCTGACATTTCATAGATTTCCAGTTCCCTTTAAAAAAACCCCACAGACTTATAGACTAAGCAATGAGGGAGGAGCTGCTATGTTAATTTTTAAGAGCATTGTGGGGAACTATAATGGGGTCTCTAGCACATTGCTACTGTATGATCGCTAGGCATCTTTATGAAACTTGTGGCACTGGACAGCAAGTAGATTGGAGGAAGATGCTGCCTTTGAAATGGACCCACTGGACAACATTTTTCCTAATTCAATGTCAAACATAATGTCTCCTTGGACACTTTTGAAAAAACCCCTCTATGGTTAATCTTGCACAATTTCAATACTTATTTTTAAAATCTTTAAAGTTTGATGTTTCTATTGAATGCATGACTTAGTCAATAATTAGAATTACTTGATTTCCAGAGTTATGGGAGTTCTGCGTTTTTATTAGTAAAATCAGTTTTTTGGCTGGGACAACTGGACAACTCGGTTATCACAGTATCTTGCTTGTATTTAACAAATATTGAACCTTGCTTGGGAAGTGGGAGGATAGTAAACAAAAAAAATAGTTTAAAGGAATATTTTATTTTTAAAATCTTAATATTTGGGTCAAGTCTGGCCATGTAGCACATAAGTTGAATTATTATTATTTATTGGGATCTTCTACAAACAATTTAAAGTATGAGTCCAGCTCATACTTTTTACAGGCTGCCCTTTATGATTTTTGAATATATTATGGACAATTTCTATAGTCAGATTCTTTGGGGTTTTTTTTTTCATAATTTTCTGTGATTTCTCAAGATAAGAGGGTTATTCCCTATTACAAGCGGCCAAAAGTAATTCTGTGAAAGAAAGCACATAGTTTCTCATATTTAACTCTTCCTTCAAGGAATAAACATGTTGTTGTCCTCATTTTAACACTGTATGAAATAATTCTGAGAGGCTTTGACTTGCCTAAAAGCCAGATACAAAATTTTGTTTTGGACCAAAGAGATTGTAATCCTCAGTCTGCTGTTCTGGTTTATGATAACCCTGCGAAAGTCCTAGCAAAATAGAAACCAGATCCCAACTTTTCTGACTTTAGTCCAATGCTGTAGCCCAGTTTTTGCCCATCTCATTTTCACGTTTGGTGTTTGATGATACTATTATCATCATGACAAATGTTGCAGACTATGATATCTGGAAGATGCTACGTTGGCAATATTTCCCTAGTCATTATTATGAGTGATGGGCGAACCCAACGGTGTTCGGGTTCGGCAAGTTCCGGCGAACTTTACGCAAAATTTGGCCGAACCCGAACCGAACCCGAATGGGGAATCCCATGAAGAGATTCCGGGGGTGGAGCTTTGATATCACGTATACCGGCAGGTTGCTAAGGACGCCAAGGTGATCACTTCCTGATGTCAAAGCTCTAAACGCGATCCTGAACTTTGCCCAAAGTTTCAAACAATTTCGGGTTCGGGTTCGGCATACCGAACATCGCAAAATTCGGTACGGACCCGAATTGTGTGGGTTCGGTTCGCCCATCACTAATTATTATACAAAATGGTTCTTGTTGAAAATGCAGTGTTAAGTTATGAAGAGGAATATCTACATAAAGCTATAATGATGGTGAACCTATGGCATGGATGCCACAGGTGGCACACGGAGCCATATCTGCTGGTACATGAGCCATTGCCCTAGTTCAGTTCCAACGTGCATGTGTGTGCCGGCCAGCTGATTTTTGGCTCACACAGAGGTTCTGGAAGGGCGTTTTTTACCCTCCTCTGGCTTTAAGGAAGCCTTAGGAGCCTGGGGAGGGTGAAACACAAGCCTCCTGGGCCCACCAGAAGTTGGGAAACAGGCCGTTTCTGACCTCCAAAGGGCACTGAGTTATGGGTGTGGGCACTTGCACAATAGCATGCACACATGCTCTATCAGCACCTGAGGGAATAAAGATTCGCCATCACTGCTTTAATGAAATCTACACATTGGAAATACAGTGGTACCTCTACCTAAGAACGCCTCTACTTAAGAACATTTCTAGTTAAGAACCAGGTGTTCAAGATTTTTTTGCCTCTTCTTAAGAATCATTTTCTACTTAAGAACCCGAGCCTGGAAAAATTTCCCAGGAAATTTGAGAGCAGCACAGAAGCCTGGCCAGTTTCCTGCCATTCCCCCTTTAATCCCGGCCATCTCAGGCTTTTCTGGGCTGCCAGAGGAGCCTTTCGGTGGTGCTTAAGGAGGCTTTGGCAGTCCAGAGCAAACAAAGCATTTTCCTTTCTCTGGGCAGGAGAGGGAATAAACCTCTCTGCCTCAAAGTCCCTCTTTTTTTTTTTTAGCCTTAAAATTTTGGATTTTTTTGATTCCCCTCACTTTATCTTCTTCCTTCAGCAGCGACTGTCCTCCTCCTCCTCCTCCCCCCACCCAAATTCCGAGCTTTTATTTTTTTTCCTAATGGATTTGCATGCATTATTTGCTTTTACATTGATTCCTATGGGAAAAATTGCTTCTACTTACAAACTTTTCTACTTAAGAACCTGGTCACGGAATGAATTAAGTTCTTAAATAGAGGTACCATTGTACTTTAATATCAGTTTAATATCCTTGTCAGTGTTTCCAGTTACGGGATACAGAAAATATCAGGTTTTTTCGTTGTTTGTATCTGTTTTTCAGTGGGATAGAAGAGCGTATCAATCTCTTTTTTTAAAAAAAATGTTGCATCATAATGTTTTTTAAATCATTAGACTGGTTTTTCCTCTGCCATCTTGTTTAAAATGAGCTATTGGTAAAGAAAAGGTATTTCGGATCTGGTAACATGCTTTTTGGTCTTTTTTAAACCACAGTAAAAACCGGCTTGTGACTATAGTGCCAAGCGATGCTCCCTTTAATACCAGAAGAGCTTACACAAGTGAAGATGAAGCTTGGAAGTCTTATCTGGAAAACCCCTTAACAGCAGCAACTAAAGCTATGATGAGCATCAACGGAGATGAGGACAGTGCTGCTGCTCTGGGGTTATTGTATGACTATTATAAGGTAGGTGTCAGCCTCTCTGCGTTGTTCTTCTTCATATCTTCACGCTGTCATAAGGAAATGGAGATTGGGGGGGGAGGCATTTGGGATTTGGTGGGGAAGAAATAATAATAATAATGAGCCGGAGTGGCGCAGCAGGTAGAGTGCTGTACTGCAGGCCACTGAAGCTGACTGTAGATCTGAAGGTCAGCGGTTCAAATCTCATCACTGGGTCAAGGTTGACTCAGCCTTCCATCCTTCCGAGGTGGGTAAAATGAGGACCTGGATTGTGGGGGCAATAGGCTGGCTCTGTTAAAAAGTGCTATTGCCAACACAATTCAAAGTGTTGGTTATGACCTATAAAGCCCTTCATGGCATCAGACCAGAATATCTCCAGGACCGCCTTCTGCCGCATGAATCCCAGTGACTGATTAGGTCCCACAGAGTTGGCCTTCTCCAGGTCCTGTCGACTAAACAATGTTGTTTGGTGGGTCCCAGGGGAAGAGCCTTCTCTGTGGCGACCCCGACTCTCTGGAACCAGCTCCCCGGAGATTAGAACTGCCCCCACCCTCCTTGCCTTCCATAAACTCCTTAAAACCCACCTTTGCCGCCAGGCATGGGGGAATTGAGATATCTCCCCCGGGCCTATACAATTTATGTATGGTATGTTTGTATATATGTCTGATTAATAATGGGGTTTTAAAAATGTTTTTAAATTATTAGATTTGTTATGAATTGTTCTATTGCTGTTGTGAGCCGCCCCAAGTCTACGGAGAGGGGCGGCATACAAATCTAATAAGTAAGTAAGTAAATAAGTAAGTAAATAAATAAATGTTGTAAGCCGCCCTGAGTCTAAGGAGAAGGGCGTCATAAAAATAAATAAAGAAAGAAAGAAAGAAAGAAAGAAAGAAAGGTGGAGGAGCCCATAGGAGTTTTGATTTTGCATGAGAAAGAGGTAGGAGAAGGTAATTGCAGCCTGGCACAGATGCCCAGAGCAGACCTGCTTATCACCAACTCAAGGTTAACGGATTGTGCATTCCAAAATAATAATAATAATAATAATAATAATAATAATAATAATAATAATAATAATAATTATTATTATTATTATTATTATTATTATTATTATTTATTAGATTTGTATGCCGCCCCTCTCCGAAAACTCGGGGCGGCTCACAACAATCATAAACAATGTACAAATCCAATGTTTCAAAGATAATTTTAAAACCCTTGTAATAAAATAATCACACCACCCAATCAAACCATACATAAACCAAGTAGTTTGGGGAGGTGTCAATTTCACCATGCCTGGCGGCACAAGTCAGTTTTCAACAACTTACGATAGGAGGTTGGGGGCAGTTCTGATCTCCGGGGGGGAGTTGGTTCCAGAGGGCTGGGGCTGCCACAGAGAAGGCTCTTCCCTTGGGCCCCGCCAGACAACATTGCTTAGTCGACAGGACCCAAAGAAGGCCCACTCTGTGGAATCTAATCGGCCTCTGGGATTCGTGCAGCAGAAGACGGTCCCGGAGGTATTCTGGTCCGATGCCATGTAGGGCAGCCAGTGCAGGCCGCAGAGTTTTGAGCATGACACACAAGTGAAGATGTAGCCATCTGATGCTTATGGACATTTTGGATTGGGTGGGCTGCCAAAGGGGGGTGTTGGGGTTACTTTGTCCATGTGTATGAATCGGTATGAATGATTAGTACATGTGTTGCAGAATTGTTTTTTGAGTTTTAATTAGGGTTTTAGAAATTACTTGTATTTTCTTGACTTCTTTTTATTGTTATTGTTTCTTGAAATTTACACTGTTGTAAACTACCCTGAGTCATTCGGGATTGGGAGATAGATAGATAGATAGATAGATAGATAGATAGATAGATAGATAGATAGATAGATAGATAAGTTCAAAATGGATTCTGAGTTTTACTTTCCTAAATTCTGAGCAAAGCAGACCTGACAGTAGGCAATAAGCTGCTGAAAATGGGTTTTTACAGTAGCTAAATCTGCTGCGTTTAAATAAATCTGGGCCCAGTTGTATTTCCAGACTCAACCCAAGAGATTGATGTGAGGATAATTGATCAGACACATAAAGGGCAAGGGTAATTTTTTTTAACTACGTTTTGTTACAAATTGTTGTGAGCCACAACAATTATATGAGATACACGGCGATAAGTCCTGGAAATAAATTAAATAGTAAACTAAGGGATATATTTTAGAAGTAGTTGTAATCTGTCATTTGAAACTGTGGTCTGCTTTCATGTGATCCATAGACTACCAAAGACCAAGTAAAACTGATCTGAAGTTTTAGGTCTGGTCATCAACCCTAACTAAGTTCCACCACTATTATTAAGGAGCCCTTAATATCCTTTAAATAAATACAACATTCAAAAGTTGCATGTCCTGATGTTTCAGGTTCCAAGGGATAGAAGATTATTGCCTGTTAACAAAGTGAGTGATAATCAAGAAGACCAAGACAAAAGGTACAGTATCTCTAAATCTCCTTTTTCTCTCTCTCTCTCTTTCTTTCTCTCTCTCTCTCTCTTTCTCCCTCTTTCTCTCTCTCTCGCTTTTTCTTTGTATACAGTATACATTATGGGAGATTTCATTTAAAGATAAAGATAAAATTAGCCACGTTTTTAAAATACAATTCAATTCAATTCCATTCAATTTATTAGATTTGTATGCTGTCCCTCTCCGGAGAGTCGAGGCGGCTCACAACAGTAATAACACCGTCTATAACAAATCTAATAATTAAAAGTCACTAAAAACCCCTTATTAAAAGAAAACATACACACAACATACCATGCATAAACTGTATAGGCCCGGGGGTGATGTCTCAGTTCCCCGATGCCTGGCGGCAGAGGTGGGTTTTAAGAAGTTTACGAAAGACAAGGAGGGTGGGGGCAATTCTAATCTCCGGGGGGAGCTGGTTCCAGAGGGTCAGGGCCGCCACAGAGAAGGCTCTTCCCCTGGGTCCCGCCAGACGACATGGTTTAGTAGACGGGACCCGGAGAAGGCCCACTCTATGGGACCTAACCGGTCACTGGGACTCGTGCGGCAGAAGGCGGTCTTGGAGATAAAAACTCAGACAGGAAGTGTTGCGATTAAAGAAGATTATGTATTGTAAATACTGGAGATTTTTTAAAAAGAGATTAAATAACCATTTGTCTCAAATGGTATAAGGCAGTGATGGCAAACCTATGGCCCGCATGCCACAGATGACACATGGAGCCCTATCAGAGGGCACGTGAGGCATTGCCTTATGTCAGCTCCAATGCGCATGCACGCACTGGCCAACTGATTTTCGGCCTTGGGGAAGGCCGTTTCACCCTCTGGAGCTTCCCTGAAGTCCCAGAGTGCAAAAATTAGCCCAGTGGGCAAAATGGAGAAACGGACTTCCAGTTTTCCCATTGTGCTGTTTTTCGCACTCTGGGATTTCAGGAAGCTTCCCTGAAGCCTCCAGAGTGCGAAAAACAGCACAACGGGCAAATTGGAAGTCTGTTTTTTGGAACTTCCAGTTTGGACATTGTTGTGGTTGGCTCTGGCCCAGCTTCTGCCCGAAGGAATGTGGACGTGGATGCAGAAGAAACATCAACATGTCATAGGCCTGTTTTATTGTCGACAGAGTCAGGTAGTGCAGTTTCCTTGGACGAAGAAAAAGGTGAGGGTGACTTGGAAGAGGGGCGCTTGGCACAGCCCAGGAAGCCAATCTCCATTATCTTCGGTCGATTCAGATGAGGAAGTGTTAGACCCACGCAGGCGCAGAATTATGCATAGAAGAGAACAATTGAGGAAATATTACAGGAGATAAGAGAGGCCACCTGTGTTTGGGTGGGGCTCCAGTAATTACAGCCGCTGATATAAATAGCAGCGTGCTGGCTTGGCGGTTGTGGAAGATTATCTGATCATTGTTCTTCAGGACTGTGCTTGCTGTTTCCGGACTTTGTTGATTTTCCACGACTTTGAAACCAAAGCAGAGCAAAGTGTGTGTGTTTCACTTTGTGGAAGAAGGAGGGCTGTGACGTTCCTTCACAGCTGCTAGCTAAGTACTTAAGGACTGATTTAAGGGGAGTGTACAGACTACCACCTTGTTTTGGGACGAGTGCTCTTTGCAATACAAAAAGGGTGCTTTGTTTCTTTTGAATTTTTGTGATAAAGAACATTGTTTTTGAACTTTCAAGTGTGTGTGTGTGTCTGAAATTTGTACCCTTGAATTTTCGGGAGACTCATACCAGAGAGCCCGGCAGAACAAACATTTGGCCGTTTTTTTTCACCATCCCAGGCTTCAGTGAGGCCTGTGCGCATGCGTGGGGGCAGGGGGATTGTGGGCATGCACAGAGGTAGTGTGGAGGGTGAGCATGCGTGGAGGGAGGAAATGGGCGTGGGTAGGTTCAGGCACGCTAGCATATGCACATACCCACTTTTGGCACCTGAACCAAAAAAGGCAGTGATGGCAAACTTTTTTTCCTTTGGGTGCCGAAACATGCGCAAGTGACCACACCCATTATTCAATGCCTGGGGAGGGCAAAAACAGCTTCCCCCTCTAAGAGGTCCTCTGGAGGCCGGAAATGGCATGATTCCCAATTTCTGGTGGACACAATAGGCCCGTGTTTTGCCCTTCCCAGGTGTTCTGTCGGGCTCTCTGGTAGACTCCTCCCAAAAATTCACAGGTACAAATTTCAGACACACACACGTTTGAAAATTCAAAACAATGTTCTTTATAATGAAAATTCATTTAAACTAAGCCCTCTTTTGCGATAGCAAAGAGCACTTGTCTCCAAACAAACTGGTAATTTGTACAAGTCCCTTATCAGTTCTGTGATATTTAGCTTGCAGCTGTGAGGCAATTCACAGTCCTTCTTCTTTCACAAAGTGAAACACACTTTGCTCTGGTTTAGTTTCAAAGTGGGGGAAAAATCAGCACACAAAAGGTCAAAGTCAGTAAAGCAGTCACAAAACACAACGATCAGATAATCCTCCACAATGGCCAAACCCACAGGCTGCTATTTATAGCAGCCTCACTCATTACCACAGCCCCACCCAACCACAGGTGGCCTCATTTTCTTTGATAATAATCTCTCAGTTGTTGTTGTCTATGCATCACTCTCCGCATGCGTGGCTGTATCATTAACTCTTGTTCTGAATTCAAGGAGGAGCTAGATAATTGATCTCCTTCTGAGCTGTCTGCCCCACTCTCCTCCTCCCTGTCACTCATGTCTTCTTGGTCAGAGGAGCCTTCATCAGCAGATTCCACCGGGGGCAAAACAGGCCTGCAGCATGTGGATGTCTCCCCCACATCCACAGTCCTTGGGGCAGGAGCTGGGCCAGAGCCAACCACAACACCAGGCTCCAAAGGTTTCCCCTGGTGATTTTATTGTTTATTTACTTGTATTTCATCTATTTACCTCCTTTCAAAATTTGCTTTGGCTCACTGTATTTTTCTCTCCCTTCAGAAACTGTCTTTCCACTAGTGAAATGCAAAATAACCTGACCAGCAATGGTGAAAACAGAGTGCAGGTCTTGAAAACGGTGCCGGTAAATCTCTCCGTGAACCAAGAGCAACTGGACACTTCCAAAAGGGAGCAGTTCACTTCCAACGTATCGGGAAGCCCATCCTCCATCTCTGTGACTGGAGTGATGGTGGTGAAAGCAGAGGAATATACCCCAGTTTACATGACTCCTTCGGTGCATTACGCCAGGGGAGAAAATGAAGAACATCGGGGGGTCATATTTGAACACCCGCATTATGAGGTGCCCAGCATCACACCCCATTCAACCTATATGAAAGACGATCAACGCAGCACTCCGGACAGTACTTACAGTGATACCTTTAAAGATGGAGGAACAGAGGTATGTCTATTATTTTTGGGCAATGTGGGAGCAGAAGGTGTGAGGTTCATTCATTGTTCACATGGTTTTTAAATCTTTCTCAGTGGAAGCTAAGGCCGTTCATTCATTTTATCGCCCCAATAAGTTAGTGATTTAGGCATAACTGAGAAATAAACTTTAAAACAATGGCTTTGGTTAATGGATTTTCCTGAGTTGCTAAGTGGAATAAATTCCATTTTTAGAAGATGTGTTCCAAGTGTCCTTCTTCAAAGGCAGAAGATAAGTAGCTAGGGAGTCTTTAAATGCTGTTATAGGTTTGTAGGATTATCTCTGCAACCGATGGTAATGTCAGCATTCCAAGTAATAACTCCAGGTTCACTTCAGAGTGGACAGCTAATTTACTTATGCAGAGAGATAATTTTGTTGTATTACATCTATTATTTTAACGTACTGTACCTGTATTTTTGGGAGTATAAGACACACCGGAATATAAGACATACCGAGTCTCTGGAGAGGAGCGGCATACAAATCTAATAAATTATTATTATTATTATTATTATTATTATTATTATTATTATTAATTAAATTATTATAAGACACACCTTAGTTTTGGGGGAAGAAAAGGGGGGGATCTGCCTACCAGGTATTCATCTGGCTAGCATCTTTAATCTGGTCAGATTCAGCACATTATTTTATTACCTAGTTAGGGCTTAACAATGCCTTATTTGGAGAGACTATCATTGAAAGAGCCTGCAAGCTGGTAAGAGCTGAGAACATCATTAGCACCTTATTAGGGCTGGAAAGAAACTTATTCAGAGCAAATAGAGACTGCAAAGAGTTAGGGCTGGAAAAACATTCTCTTAGAGAAAGTAACAATGAAAGAGCTTGCAAGATAAAAGTTGGGAACATCATTAGCATCTAGTTAGGGCTGGGGGAAAAGCTTCCCCCCCCCCAAAAAAGAAGAAGCTATATTCAGAGTATAAGACACACCCAAATTTTCAGCCCCTTTTAGGGAGAAAAAAAATGCATTGTATAATCAAAAAAATATGGTATTTGAATTGTGATTTTCTTAGAATTATTATTCTTAGAAAAATATTATTTTAACTTTTTTTAAATTTAGACTGTTTTGAATTTTGTATACTGCTTTATATTGGTAAGTTGTCCTGGAAGGCTTAATGAAATATAGATTGTACACTTTTTAAAAAAATAATAGTTGAGATTTAGTGTAATAAGAATATCTTTTGTACAGAGGTCTGAATATGTTTTGGGAGATTCTTGTGTACAGTAACAGAGATATAACATTGTCAGAATTTATTCCCATTTTTTTTTCTTTTGGGACATTTATCCCAAGAGTCCTTCAGGAGTGTGTGGCATACAAATTTAATTAATAAATAATTAATAAATTAATCAAAGTATAAACAATGAAAAGTCCCATTTTTACAGGGCTTGCACAGTAATTATTGAACCAAATGCTAAGATTGGAATAGACTGTATGAACTCTTGCCAAAAAGCTTCTAAAGAATACATTGGGAGCCAGATATAAAAGATCTGATAGAAATTATTTATCCACCACCTGGAAAAATATAGTGATGGAATATAAGCATGCAGTGAGCTCAGGCCCATCTTTTTCTCCTGGGGAAATGATATTCTGAAAGGTGGATGTTTCTGTTAAAAAATACTCTCTTCCTGGTTCTGCAAGATGACATTCCTTAACAGAGTCTTCGGAGAGGGGCGGCATATAAATACAATCAATCAATCAATCAATCAATCAATCAATAAATATAAATTAAAATAAAATAATATAATATAAAATATAAAATAAAATATAAAATAAAATAAATAAAATAAAATAAAATAATAAAATAATAAATTAAATAATAAATTAAATTAAATTAAATTAAATTAAATTAAAATAAATTAAATTAAATTAAATTAAATTAAATTAAAGTAAAGTAAAGTAAAGTAAAGTAAAGTAAAGTAAAGTAAAGTAAAGTAAAGTAAAGTAAAGTAAAGTAAAGTAAAGTAAATTAAATTAAATTAAATTAAATTAAATTAAATTAAATTAAATTAAATTAAATTAAATTAAATTAAATTAAATTAAATTAAATTAAATTAAATTAAATTAAATTAAATTAAATTAAATTAAATTAAATTAAATTAAATTAAATTAAATTAAATTAAATTAAATTAAATTAAATTAAATTAAATTTAAAAAATGGAACCTAGAGCATCCCTTTTTTTTCTGCCAGGCCTAATGGAATGGGCAGACACAATCAGATGGACGTGGTCCCCAAAACTACTTGGTCTCATACCATAAAGCACATATTATAGCCAGCAGTGTAAACTGAATCCCAATGCAATTCAAGGAGCAAAGGTGTAACAAAGGAGTGCATGTAATTGGATGTGCTGCCATATTCCATTCCAGTCAGACATAACTTCTGAAGGCTCTTCAAGGGAAGTCCCATGTAAAGTGCATCGCAGTAGTCCATGTGAGAGTTCTAAAAAAAAGTATTCAAAGTACTTTTGAGATTCAAACAATCTTGAATACAGGTGCTTCTAAAACTACTCTCCTTACCTCTTTTAAAGTTATCTTCATTTTATTTATTTATTTGATTTGATTTGATTTGATTTGATTTGTATGCCGCCCCTCTCTGGAGACTCGGGGTGGCTCACAACAGCAAAAAAAATGTCAAACAAATCTAATAATTTAAAAACACTAAAAACCCCTTATTAAAAGCAAACATACACACAAACATACCATGCAGAAACTGTTTAGGCCTGGGGCGGATGTCTCAATTCCCCCATGCCTGACGATAGAGGTGGGTATTAAGGAGTTTATGAAAGGCAAGGAGGGTGGGGGCAGTTCTAATCTCCGGGAGGAGCTGGTCCCAGAGGGTTGGGGCCATCACAGAGAAGGCTCTTCCCCTGGGTCCCGCCAAACGACATTGTTTAGTCGACAGGACCCGGAGAAGGCCAACTCTGTGGGACATAACTGGTACCTCATATGAGTGTATTTTGTACCTCATATGAGTGTTTTAGAAAAGATTTTATCTTTAGATCTATTGGATTGGTTCCAGTCCAATGGAAATTAGTGGAGCTTAAATTAGTCGTGACTTTCTGCTCAACTACTCTTGAGATATATATATATATATATAATATATATTATTTCTTCATCTTTCAGAAATTTCGCAGTAGTTCTGTGGGTCCCGAGGAATATATTTATGAACAAACAGCCAAGTAAGTATTGACAATGAGAAAATACTGACAGTACACTAGATTTGTGTATATGCCATTTATCATGAAGAAAACTTTTAAAAATTGCATTCAGCATACTCAGCCTCAGTTTTTATTATTATTATTATTGTTATTGTTATTATTATTATTATTATTATTATTATTATTATTATTATTATTATTTATTAGATTTGTATGCCGCCCCTCTCTGTAGACTCGGGGCGGCTTACAGCAATGATAAAAACAATATATAATTACAAATCTAATAGTTAGAATCTAAAATAACAATAATACATTTAAAAAGTTTAAAAAACAAGAAACCCCAATATATTAAAATATACATACAGTCATACACAAAAAACTACATAGGCAGGGGGAGATATTTCAGTTCCCCCACGCTTGACGACAGAGGTGGGTTTTAAGGAGTTTACGAAAGGCAAGGAGGGTGGGGGCAGTTCTAATCTCTGGAGGGAGCTGATTCCAGAGGGTCGGAGCCATCACAGAGAAGGCTCTTCCCCTGGGTCCCACCAAATGACATTGTTTAGTTGATGGGACCCGGAGGAGACCAACTCTGTGGGACCTAACCGGTCACTGGGATTTGTGCAGCAGAAGGCGGTCTCGTAGGTACCCTGGTCTGGTGCCATGAAGGGCTTTATAGGTGATGACCAACACTTTGAATTGCGACCGGAAACTGATCGGCAACCAATGCAGACTGCGGAGTGTTGGAGTAACATGGGCATATTTGGGAAAGCCCATGATTGCTCTCGCAGCTGCATTCTGCACGATCTGAAGTTTCCGAACACTCTTCAAAGGTAGCCCCATGTAGAGAGAAGTTTTCTTCTTCTACTTAAATGAAATTCAAAGGAAGAAATATATCATGTAATGAGGTTAGAAAAGGTGTGTTGTATACATGTTTGTGCCAAATAGCAAAGTGACAGTAAGAATTGGAAAAATTCATCTTCACATCATTTTGAATGGCCAAAGTGTGATACCTATGGTCGGGAGATTGATTTCTTCCTCTTATTGCAATATGTGAATGCAAGATAGGTGTTACCTTGCACTCAACACTGTTCCTCCATCTGAAAAGAAAATGATAAGGATAAGTTCTATCTTCATACTTGCTGGATTCATATACAAGCAGAAAATGCTTCACAGGAAAGTTTGTAGTTACTAAAATGAAGGTGCCTGGCATCTAGCCCAAGGCTTCTGTGCCATTTAGCCTGAGGCTTCACTAGATCTTTGTGCAGACATGGAATAGGGTTCTGATAACCAGGTCTTTGAATTGATTCCAAATACCTATTGGTAGGTAGTGCCTTAAAATTGGTGAGATCTGCAATGACTGCTCCCATTAGCAGTGTAGCTGCAATTTGCCTCACCTGCAAAAGCAGATTCACAGAAAGTGATCAGGATGAAGGTCAACTACCTTGGGAGCATCTGATTCAAGTAGGGTTATAACTAGTACATCGTTCAAAACTGGATGAAGGCTTCCTTGACATAGCTTCCACTGGCTTCTTAAGTAGGAACCAAGAATTCAGGAAGAACCCCAGCACTTCTTGAAAAGGAAGCTCAATCATGTTGACTCAAGGTTGACTCAGCCTTCCATCCTTCCGAAGTGGGTAAAACGAGGACCCGGATTGTGGGGGCAATAGGCTGGCTCTGTTAAAAAGTGCTATTGCTAACATGTTGTAAGCCTCCCTGAGTCTAAGGAGAAGAGAGGTGTAAAAATCAAATAAAATAAATAAATAAATAATGTAAAGAATAACTATCAGAACAGATATCTCTTATCCAAATATTTATTGACAAATATCAATACCATAAGATTTAATCTGAGCTTGTTTTGTTCTATCAGATACTAACAACCTCCAGCCACCTGTCCAGATTTCTTTGGCACCTCCAGCACAGTCTGGAGTGGTAAATCATACTTGTCAGATGATGATGATGATGATGATGATGATAATAATAATAATAATAATAATAATAATAATAATAATTATTATTATTATTATTATTATTATTATTATTATTATTTATTGGATTTGTATGCCGCCCCTCTCCGTAGACTCGGGGCGGCTAACAACAATAAAAACAGCATGTGACAATCCAATAATAAAACAGCTAAAAACCCTTATTATAAAACCAAACATACACACAAACATACCATGCATAACTTGTAATGGCCTAGGGGGAAGGAATATCTCAACTTCCCCATGCCTGGCGGTATAAATGAGTCTTGAGTAGTTTACGAAAGACAGGGAGGGTGGGGGCAATTCTAATCTCCGGGGGGAGTTGGTTCCAGAGGGCCGGGGCCGCCACAGAGAAGGCTCTTCCCCTGGGGCCCGCCAAACGACATTGTTTAGTCGACGGGACTCGGAGAAGGCCTACTCTGTGGGACCTTATCGGTCGTTGGGATTCGTGCAGTAGCAGGCGGTTCCGGAGGTAATCTGGTCCAATGCTAAGTCAGGAGTCTCCAACCTTGGCAACTTTAAGACTTGTGGACTTCAACTCCCAGAATTCCTCAGACAGCTTTGATGGCTGGGAGTTGAAGTCCACAAGTCTTAAAGTTGCCAAGGTTGGAAATCTCTGTGCTAAGTTACTTCATTTGAATGCTGCTTATCCAATGAAGGGTTGCTTAGTATTTCCCTTAGCAATTGATTCCAACTTACATTTTCCCAAGCAATTAGGCGACATCTGCCTTTCTGAAAATTGAATTCAGTAGTCTACCCTCTAGAATGATAAATTAAATCTTGACCTTCTTTTGGGTGACAGCTCTTCAAACATTTGTAAAGTATTAGTATTTCCTTCAATCTCAGCTAACCATTCATACCATTTTCGGTTTCTTATCCTATCACTTAGTTTCCAGTCCTTTAATTATTCGTGTTGCTCTTCTCCAAACCTGTTCAAAGTGATCTGAATCTTGCTTCAAATGTGATGATCAGAATTGAATAAAGTACCTGAACAGAGTAAAATGGAACAATGATTCCCTGTGATTTCGAAACTGTATTTTCACAGATGTAGATTGAAAAGCATTCAGTTGTAAGTTTGCTCTAATTTGGATTCCTGCACAGCTGGAGTCAAGGCCTCTTTGTTGGAAACCATGTATTGTGAGGACCAGAATGAACTGTATTGTGAATTTTCATATTTTTTAGCATTTTTATGCAGGGGTTCTCTGAGATCTGAAAATTATGTCAAGGTTTCCAACAGGGTAAAAACATTAAGAAAGACTGTTTTAAGCTCTCCAGAATCTTCTATCATTCATCTTCATTGGATAAATTTAGGTTAAATCCGATTTATATTATTATTAGAGAGGGAAAGGCATTCACTATTCACATTCTCCATAATTTTCAAAATCTCTACTGTTATTTTTTTTCAAAATGAAAACCCCCTCCAATTCTAAACTTTTCAGCCTTTTCTGGTGTTATATTAATTTTTTGAGAAGGAGCAATTGAGGTTTGTCCAATATCTTAAATGTATCCATAAAGTATATTTAGAAACACATTACAATGTTGGTTTGGTTTCTGATCCCTTTCCTAATGACTCATGGTATGGAATTCACCTTCATAGCTGTATCACATTGTATTGACATTTTCATTGAATTAACCATCAGAGCTTCAAGATCAATTGAGGCCATCTGCATATATGTGAAGATAGGATTCTTTTTCTCAAATGTGCATTATATCGAGATTTGGATCAAAACACATTCCCCATTTTCCTTCACCTTTTCCATTATAATTACAGAGCTGTGGAAGAATGTATTACAAAAGTATTATCTGTATAACTTCAGCATATTTTCTTTTTTAAAGATTCGCAAGACATCCCTTCTCCTTTCTTTTATTTTCATAAGCAGAACCTGAAAGACAGGAATATTATCAATATAACATAGATTATTTTGCACAATTACGTTTCAAAAGTAGAGTATTTCATCAAATAATTTCTTAGCAGAACCAAAGGTGTATTTTTATCTAGGAACTGGTGATTAAATAAGAACGAGCCCTGCTAGTTTTAGCCCAGAAATAACACTTTTTCAATTGCTGACAGTTTTACAATCACAGCTTCCAACATCACAAAATACTTGTGAAAGAGAGTATGCTAAACGTTGTTCCCATTGCGTTTACCTATTGTTCTTATTAAACTTCTGTCTCTTCAGAAACCCTCCTGTGGTCACTGTCAATGATATAATGACTTGAAAACATGTTTCCATAAAACACAGGATTTTTTTTAAAAAAAAATTCTTTAAAAACAGAAAGCCAGAATTCTGCTGGTTGCATAATCATAATAATGATGCAGCACATAGTGCTGAGAGTGGGGTGTGGCATTTGTCACACCACTGATGTAATGGAGGAAAGACTTAGGCTTGGGTTCCGTTTGTTTTTTACTAAAACCTTTAAGATTCACCAGACATTGAAATAATTGAAGACACAAATAATTGAAGACGGAATTTTCACACTTGAACTTGAGAAAGTGGGAGGCAGAAAGATGCATAGGATAAATTGAAAGCACTCCTCCTCATTGCAAAAAGGAGACTCCAGATCTAGCCTTCACCCAGAGTAAATCTTCCATGGAATCCAGGAAGTGATCACCTTGGCGTCCTTAGCAACCTGATGATGACGTCAAAGATCCAAACTCCGAACATGACCCCGAACTTTGCCTAAAGTTTGAAAAAAATTCGGGTTTGTGTTCGGCATACCGAACACCGCAAAATTCGGTAAGGACCTGAATTGTGCGGGTTCAGTTCGCCCATCACTAATGTTGACCATATCTAAACCCAAATAGTTGCTATTGACCTGGGTTGGATTTTCAAGTGTTTATTGACATTTATATGGTGTAGCTTAATGTTGTTACTGTAGTGTCATTATTAAGATAAATAATGTTAGTTTACAGTAACAATTACTGAACCATCATGCTAAGAACAATATTAAAAAGAGGTGGCGATCTTTCATATTTATATGAGCAGTGGTGGCACAGTAGTTAGAATGCGGTACGGCAGGCTACCTGCAGTTTGGATGGCTCAAGGTTGACTCAGACTTCCATCCTTCCAAGGTCAGTAAAATGAGGACCCAGATTATTGGGGATAATATGCTGAGTCTAAATCTAAACTCTATGGCCTGCACTGGCTGCCGATCAGTTTCCGGTCACAATTCAAAGTGTTGGTAATAACCTTTAAAGCCCTACATGGCATTGGACCAGAATACCTCCGGAACCGCCTTCTACCGCATGAATCCCAGCGGCCAATAAGGTCCCACAGAATTGGCCTTCTCCTGGTCCCGTCGACTAAACAATGTTGTCTGGCGGGCCCCAGGGGAAGAGCCTTCTCCGTGGCGGCCCTGGCCTCTGGAATCAACTCCCCCCGGAGATCAGAACGGCCCCCACCCTCCTTGTCTTTTGCAAATTACTCAAGACCCACCTATAACGCCAGACACCTCCCCCAGGCTCTTATATTTTATGATTGCTATGTATGTGTTGTATGGTTTTTTAACTACAGTATTGGGTTTTTATGTGTGTATATATATATATATACATATATATATATACAGTGGTACCTCATGATACGAACCGCTCATGATACGAACACTTCGAGATACGAGCCCGGGATTCAGAAAATTTTTGCCTCTTCTTACAAACTTTTTTCACCTTACGAACCCACCACAGATCGCAAAATGGCACTCCGCTGGGTGCCACCGCCCGGTTGTCACCTTTTAAAACAGCCGGGGGGCTTCTCGGCATTCTCCCGAACCCAGAAGTTCTGGTTCAGGTTCCGGAGGCCGCCGAGAAGTACCCGGCTGTTTCAGAAGGTTACAGCTGGGCGGCGCAGCTCGGTGGAGCACCATTTTTGCGATCGGCGGCGGCGTTTTCGGCCAATCTGGAGGCTGGAAAGGAGGTGGGGAATCCCAATAGGGAATTCCATGGGCGGAGCTTTGGTGTCACGAAGACGTCCTTCCTGGAGGCCACATTTTGGCCGAGAAGCCCCCTCGGGAGAACGCCGAGAAGCCCTCCGGCTGTTTTAAAAGGTGACAGTCGGGCGGGTGGCGCCCAGTGGAGCGCCATTTTGGGATTTCTTTCCCCCCTTGCACGCATTAATCGCTTTTACATTGTTTCCAATGGGAAACATTGTTTCGTGTTACGAACTTTTCGCCTTACGAACCTCCTTCCGGAACCAATTAGGTTCGTAAGACGAGGTATTACTGTACATACATACATACATACATACATACATATTTGTTTTCGTAGATACTATTATGGTCTTTTGCTATTGTTGAGAGCCGCCCCGAGTCTTCGGAGAGGGGTGACATACAAATCTAATAAATAATAATAATAATAATAATAATAAACCACTTAGAAAGGGCTGTAAAGCACTGTGAGTCTATTGCTATAATATAAATCAATGCATCAATTTTGCATGAATTTAAAACTCTTAGGCCTTTATTCAACTTTTCTTCAATGATGTATTTCTAAGTTTATTGTTATTTTCTTCATAGTAACACATTCCGATATACTTTGGAAGCTACCAAATCCCTCCGCCAAAAACAAGGAGAAGGACCAATGACTTACTTAAACAAAGGGCAGTTTTATGCCGTAACACTGAGTGAAGCTGGAGACAACAAATGCTTCAGATATCCGATCAGCAAAGTCCGGGTATGGCTAGTCTTGCACGTATATTAATTGATAATGTTGGTTGGCTAAGGACTTTTAATGGATGTCTTTGTTTTCATTCTTCTGAAATTTGAATAGAGTTATAAAAATCAATCTCTTAACATCACAAGGGAAGTGATGTGTCGGTGCCTGGAGGCTGTTGGGGTCTGCATGGGTGTCAACAAGCTCAAACTCAACCCAGACAAGACGGAGTGGCTGTGGGTCTTGCCTCCCAAGGACAATTCCATCTGTCCGTCCATTATCCTAGGGCAGGAATTATTGACCCCTCTCAGAGAGGGTTCGCAACTTGGGTGTCCTCCTCGATCCACAGCTAACATTGGAACACCATCTTTCGGCTGTGGTGAGGAGGGTGTTTGCCCAGGTTTGCCTGGTGCACCAGTTGCGGACCTATTTGGACAGGGAGTCATTGCTCACAGTCGCTCATGCCCGCATCACCTTGAGGTTCGACTACTGCAACGCTCTCTACATGGGGCTACCTTTGAAAAGTGTTTGGAAACTTCAGATCGTGCAGAATGTGGCCGCAAGAGCCATCGTGGGGCTTCCCAGATTTGCCCATGTTTCTACAACACTCCGTGGCCTGCCCTGGCTGCCAATCAGTTTCCGGTCACAATTCAAAGTGTTGGTTATGACCTTTAAAGCCCTACATGGCATTGGACCAGAGTACCTCCAGAACCGCCTGCTATCGCACGAACCCCAGCAACCGATAAGGTCCCACAGAGTTGGCCTTCTCCGGGTCCCGTTGACTAAACAATGTTGTTTGGCGGGCCCCAGGGGAAGAGCCTTCTCTGTGGCGGCCCCGACCCTCTGGAATCAACTCCCCCCGGAGGTTAGAACTGCCCCCACCCTCCTTGTCTTTCGTAAATTACTCAAGACCCACCTATATCGCCAGGCATGGGGGAATTGAGAAACCTCCCTCAGGCTTTTATATTTTATGTTTGGTATGTATGTGTTGTTTGGTTTTAAATAATGGAGTTTTATATGTTTTTTCTCTTTTAATATTAGATTTGTTCCACTGTAACATTGTTTTTATTATTGTTGTGAGCCGCCCCGAGTCTTTGGAGAGGGGCGGCATACAAATCTAATAAATTATTATTAATTATTATTATTATTATTAACCTTACTGTTGTGTTCGCATTTACTATACACCTGTACTGTTTTAGGTGTAATGAAATGTATCAATCAGCGTGTAGCAAAAAGAAAATGAAACCAAACAAAAACCATACTCATAGTAAGAACCCTTCAAATGAGGAAAGGTCAATTAATAATCACGAGTTTGAGATCCGCATGACAAATAATCTACAGTCTCAAATTTCATTTCGGATCATGTTGATCTGAGCAGAACAGCAAAGTTAATAGAAGCTTAAGCTCATTCGTCTCCAAAAAGGTTGTGAATCAGAAACCTGAAACTGAATTCTCAGTACAATATATCACTATACCTATCCTGGAATGTCTTGTTTTTCAATTTAAGATTTCTACATAAAAAAAGAATAAAAAGTAATAACAGGGATTGCACAAAAGCTCTTACAGCTAATGGAAAGTGCTCCTTCAAACCCATAGCTTAAAGCAGGGGGACCCAAAATTGGCAATAAGGCATGTGGACTTCAACTCCCAGAATCCCCCAATAAGCACGGCTGGCTGAGAAATTCTGGGGATGGAAATCCACATGTCTTAATTGAGGCAACAGCATCTCTTCAAAGTTCAGTGGCGCTGTTTTGAGATCCTTTCCCAGTGTACAGTGTTCCCTCGATTTTCGTGGGTTCAAACTTCGCTAAAAGTCTATACCACGGTTTTCCAAATATATTAATTAAAAAAAATACTTTGCGGGGTTTTTCCCTATACCACGGGTTTTCCTGCCCGATGACATCATATGTCATCGTCAAACTTTCGTCTGCCTTTAATAAATATTTTTTTTAATAAACTTCAATAAATAAACATGGTGAGTAATAATCTAAACGGTTGCTAAGGGAATGGGAAATTGCAATTTAGGGGTTTAAAGTGTTAAGGGAAGGCTTGTGATACTGTTCATAGCCAAAAATAGTGCATTTACTTCCGCATCTCTACTTCGCGGAAATTCAACTTTCGCGGGCAGTCTCGGAACGCATCCCCCGCGGAAATTGAGGGAACACTGCATAGCCATTTTTGTGTATGTATATTTTATTGATTGATTGATTGATTTTATCCAATACATAATGAGGGTTTTAGTGGGTATTATTATTATTATTATTATTATTATTATTATTATTATTATTATTATTAATTAAATTTGTATGCCACCCCTCTCCGTAGACTCGGGGCGGCTCACAGCAATAGTAAAAACAATGTACAATAGAAATCTAATATTTAAAAATCTAAAAACCCATGATTTAAAAAGACATACACACAACATACCATACATAAACTATATAGGCCTGGGGAAGATGTCTCAGTTCCCCCATGCCTGACGGCAGAGGTGGGTTTTAAGAAGTTTACAAAAGGCAAGGAGGGTGGGGGCAATCCTAATCTCCGGGGGGAGCTGGTTCCAGAGGGTCAGGGCCGCCACAGAGAAGGCTCTTCACATAGTAAAATACATAATGAAGGTTATAGAGGATATACTCATAGTAAAATATATCTAAGAAAGAATAGAAGAGAAGATATAGGAATAAAACATACCAATATAAGTTACTTGTACCAGTATTGATTTCAGATCCACCTGAAAGCATTAGTTAAAAAGTTATGGCAGGAACACAAGCAAATACAAATCTAATTAATTAATTAATTAATTAATTAATTAATTAATTAATTAATTAATTAATTAATTAATAATAATAATAATAATAAAAATGTATTTTTCATTGGGTATTGAGAAGACATCATATTTAATAAGGTTCTATAAAGAAAAACACATCTCCCTGTATTTTGTGAGTGTGGTTTGCTGGCCATGTGTCCGGTGGGAGGGGCTTTATGATCATGTGACCAGGGGGTTGGCTTAAAGGTCATGTGACTGGCTTAAAAGTGCCCAATTTGATGTCACTCACGTCAGGGGTTAGGATTGGGGCGCCTGGCCCCTCCTCTCCTCAAAGAGATACAATTTCCCTACCTATTTACTATTACTGAACATCCAAAATGTACTATTTAATTCTATGTATGTATGCCATATGTGTGCATACATATTACATGTAGGCACACAAAAATATACATTATCTATTGTATAAACTGTATGTGTATGTACACACACACAAGCACGCACGCACAGCTCTTCTAAATTATACACATTCAATCTCATTTATTGTGATTTAAGGGGCGTGCATAAGTGCACCGTCCCCTGTCCAATTGTCTCTCCTTATCTCATTTATCTTTTCTTCCTTTCAAATATGTTCACCTATACTTTTATATCTTTTCTTCTATTCTTTTCTTTACTTATATTATTACATATCTTTCTCTTCAATGTGTATTATGTATTGAACAAAACAAACAAACAAACAAGTAAAAACATACCCAGAGCCAGTAAAGGGCTACCAAAAATTTTACTACCACACTGTGGGTGTGGCTTATGCATTTTCTTTCAACATCTTTCAGTGCAAATTGGGTGCTCAGGGGTGGAGCACCATTTTCGCTACCCCACTGCGTTCCACCTCTGGTGATAATGCTAAACTTCAGGCAATGGAAGATGCTGGTCCTTTCCTTCTCCAAGATGTTTGAAGCTTTAAATATGAAATGTGGGTGATGGCAAGCCACAGACCACAATCATAGTTCTGCCGTTCATTTACTAAAGTTTTACAAGAAGGAATTGTTGTGGTTTGTTGTCTGGAAATAGCCCGACTCGTTTCTAATTTGAATTGGTTGAGTGCCATGTGAAGCTGGCATTTTTGGTCTACTGGCAAGGCTGGAACTTTTTTCAAGTTTTTTCTTTTTCTTTTTAGCTACGGTATTCAGAGAAATACTAGGCAATTTGATTTAAACACCAGTTCAGTTGTTACTAGGTTGCCTGATATGACATGACTCTAGGTCACTGTGAGAAATCCACCACTGGATACCTGGCAAGCAAGGAATTCTTTGTCCAGTGTATTTAATTCAGATGGTAAAAGAATCTATCCCCAAGGATATGCTTCACTGGGCATGTACAAACAACAGAGCCTGGGGGGGATGCTTTAATGTGGATATATGCAGTAAGGAAGTCATAGGACTCAACAGACTTAATTGATTTTTTTCAATCCATTTCTGTAAGTTGAGGGGCTTTATGAGTTTCTTTCTCTGTTTCTCTTGACATGCGTATATGTGAAGATAGGACTCTTTTTCTCCAATGTGCATTATGATTACATCATCTTTCGGCTGTGGCGAGGAGGGCGTTTGCCCAGGTTCTCCTGGTGCACCAGTTGCGGCCCTATTTGGACAGGGAGTCATTGCTCACAGTCACTCATGCCCTCATCACCTTGAGGTTTGATTACTGCAACACTCTCTACATGGGGCTACCTTTGAAAAGTGTTCGGAAACTTCAGATCGTGCAGAATGCGGCCGCGAGAGCCATCGTGGGGCTTCCTAGATTCGCCCACATTTCTGCAACACTTCGCGGCCTGCACTGGCTGCCGATCGGTTTCCGGTCACAATTCAAAGTGTTGGTATTGACCTTTAAAGCCCTACATGGCATTGGGCCAGACTACATCCGGAGCCGCCTTCTACTGCATAAATCCCAGCGGCCGATCAGATCCCAGAGTTGGCCTTCTCCAGGTCCCATCGACCAAACAATGTCGTTTGGTGGGGCCTAGAGGAAGAGCCTTCTCTGTGGCGGCCCCAGCCCTCTGGAACCAGCTCCCTTCAGAGATTCGAACTGGCCCCACCCTCCTCGCCTTCCGCAAGAGCCTTAAGACCCATCTATGTCACTAGGCATGGGGCAACTAGCACATCCCCCCCCTTCTGACCATTAAAAGTTATGTGTGGTTTGTTTGTTAATATCAATTGTTTGATTGTGTAATATTGATTGTTTTTTAAGATAATGAGTTTTTAGTGATAGTTTTTAATTATTAGATTTATATTGATATTGTTTTTATTGTTGTGAGCCGCCCCGAGTCTCCGGAGAGGGTCGGCACACAAGTCTAATAAATTATTATTATTGTTGTTGTTGTTGTTGTTGTTGTTGTTGTTATGTCAATACAACACAGCAAACGAAATTACTATGCTGGATTTTGTATTTCATCACCAGTCGGGCGCTTCCCAAGCACCTAGGATTGCGTGATGTAGCGGCAAATTATGTTTGCCGATCCCAGTAAAGCATCCTTTTGCAATTGACAGATGGAGATTTTGTCAATTCCGATGGTTTTCAAATGTCCACTGAGAACCTTTGGCACTGCGCCCAGCGTGCCAAGTACCACTGGGACCACTTTCACTGGCTTATGCCAGAGTCGTTGCAGCTTGATTTTTAGATCTTCGTATTTCACTAATTTCTCTAGCTGCTTCTCCTCGATTCTGTTGTCTCCTGGGATTGCGATGTTATTATTATTATTATTATTATTATTATTATTATTATTATCATCATTATCATTATCATTATCGTCATTATTATGTGTGCACTTATATTGCTTAGCATTTTGGTTTAGTGACCCTAACCAATTGATAATTGTTGTGTGGTCTTTCTAGAGTGTGATCATGGTTGTATTCAGTGAAGATAAAAACCGGGACGAGCAGTTGAAGCACTGGAAATATTGGCATTCACGACAGCACACAGCTAAACAGAGGGTCTTGGACATTGGTGAGTGATGAAGTAGCCCCGTGAGTGAATCTTATTCTGGTGTTGGAATAGCCAAGTTTGGTTTGGTATGCTTGGTGCATGAATTTACCCTATGGAACTACTACTACTACTACTACTTCTTCTTCTTCTTCTTCTTCTTCTTCTTCTTCTTCTTCTTCTTATTATTATTATTATTATTATTATTATTATTATTATTATTATTTAGATTTGTATGCCGCCCCTCTCTGTAGACTCGGGGCGGCTCACAACAACAATAACACAATAAACAGGAATAAACTTCCTTCTCACCTCTCGAAAACTACAGTATAATATTTCTGGGAGAATAAGTATTCAGTCTAAGCAAAGACTAAGCCTGAACTGAATTTATTTTATGTGTTAAATAGTTTAGGTGAACTAGTAATATAAAAACAACTTGCAGTGAAAATAGCAGAATAAGCAAGTCTTGTGTTAAGTTTATTGGGAAACTGCAGATTCTCGTTTCCCAGAATCTCTCATCAGTTTTCTGTCACCAAACTGCCCACTGAGATAATTTATTCTCTTTCATTACCATGGTAACCAGTCACAGACATTCCTATATATCTTTTCAACTAGCCATGAGATACGTTGCATTCGATATCAGTTTTTAATGCTCCTGGTATCTTCCCGATGAACTGAGTTGTATCTCATTAATAATTCTGGAACTCCTTGTCCGAGACATTAGGAGATATCTAATCTAAGGAAGAATATCTTTACATGGCCATCCTTCCTAATCTCACCTTCTCCTGTTCTTTCTATTTACTCTTCATTTACTTCCTCTATCTTTCAAAATAATTAAAAGATTAACAGTGGTTAACAGATGGTAAAGGACCATCCGTATATCATTTTATCTCATGTGGTCATTATACAATATAGTGCTTACAGCCCACCAACTGAAAAGCAGAATTTTATAAAGTAATGAAAGTAATTTAATTACTTGTAAAGTAATTAAATTATGTAAACAACATTTTAAGTAATTTTCAGGCTTTTGTAAAATTTTGACCTATCCAGCTCAAGAGATTTCCATAGTTGTTCAAGTTGCCTGGTAGCTCACGCAAATCATACTTCTTATTAAAGAAGTTTATAAGAAATTACAGGTTAGTATTAGGCTACTTGAATAGTATTGTTATATGATATTTTCCTTCATTTTTCTTTCTCTCTCAAAGGGAATCAGCTTTTCCTGATTCTTCCAACCTTTTGTCAGATTTTAACTTTCATTTATGCTGATCTTGTGTGGAAACAGTATACAGAAAATTTATTTAGTTGGTCTTCTGTGTTCCATTTATTCAGTTGTGTAATATTGCAATGTTTGTATGAAATTGGGACCCTCTTCAGAGTTTGGTTTTATAATAAGGGTTTTTAGTTGTTTTATTATTGGATTGTCACATGCTATTTTTATCATTGTTGTTAGCCGCCTCGAGTCTACGGAGAGGGGCGGCATACAAATCCAATAAATTATTATTATTCTCCATTGGTCAGTTTATTTTATTTATTTATTTATTATTTGGATTTGTATGCCGCCCCTCTCCGAAGACTCGGGGCGGCTTAAGAATTAATCTCCAACTTTTGTGTTTTTAAGCTAGTTTAGAATCATAGGAATTTTGGACGTCATCCGGTCCAGCCTCATGCTTAATGTATAACCTATATATAGAATATGAGCACAGGTAGTCTTCGACTTATGACCAAAATTGAGTCCAAATTTTCTGTTTCTAAGTGAGACATTTGTTAAATGATCTTTGGCCTATTTTACAACCTTTTTTTGTCTCAGTTGTTAAGTAAATCACTGTACTTGTTAAATTAATAACACAGTCTCATGACCCCAGAACACTGTAACCGTCATAAATATGAGTTAGTGGCCAAGCATATGAATTTTGATCACATGACTATGGGGACGCTATAACTGTTGTAACTGGAAAAAGAGTCGTAAGTCATTTTTTTCACTGATGTAACTTTGAATGTTCATTAAATGAACGGCTGTAAATCAAGGATTACCTGTACATTATTTCTGACAAAGCCCTTGCTTCAATGCATCAAACAAGGGAGAAGCCACTATTTCAAGAGCACCATCTTCTTTTTTTCAACAGCTCTTATTTTTTGTAATTTCCCCCTAAACTTCTCTGCCATTTTATACCAACTGATTCTAGTTTGTTTGTTTGTCAAACATGTACAAAATAGCAGGTATTGGTATAAACATAAACATGAGCAAAGTAAGTACAGATAAAGGAGGACAATGGGACAGTAAGTCAGGGACGATAGACCTCTTAGGAATGGGGTGAGGTCGACCGTAGACAGTCTAAGGTTAAAGTTTTTGGGGTTTGGGGAAGAAACCACAGAGGTAGGTAGTGCATTCCAGGCATTGATCACTCTGTTGCTGAAGTTGTATTTTCTGCAGTCAAATTTGGAGTGGTTTAAATTAAGTTTGTATCTATTGTGTGCTCATGTATTGTTGCGGTTAAAGCTGAAGTAGTCTTTGACAGGTAGGACATTGTAGCAGATCATTTAGATCAGATCGAAGGCGACGTAGTTCTAAATTGTCTAAGCCCAAAATTTCAAGTCTGGTGGAATAAGATATTCTGTTGCAAGCAGAGGAGTGGAGGACTCTTCTTGTGAAATATTTCTGGACTCTCTCAATTGTATTAATATCTGATATGCAGTGTGGGATCCAGACAGGTGAGCTGTATTCAAGAATTGATCTAGCAAATGTTTTGTATGCTCTGGTTAGCAGTGTAGTATTGCCAAAGAAGATTATTCTGTGTCAGATATTATGTGTTAGAGGTTCTGCTTGATAGTTATTTGAATATCGTTACTATGTCTCTCCCTTCCCCCAAATTGTCTCTACTTTGGGTTTGTCTTGCAGTAATTGCTTGATGTTTGCACAAGAATTATGAGGTCAGAACCTTAACAAAATACTACAAGGAGAAGATATTCAAACACTTAAGCTCTATGTTTGGAGCATATTCATAATATAAAGATAAAATCTCTTTAGCTACCTTTCTAGAATTATTAAACATACTACAATACAATACTATATTTGTATGGCAAATAAATAAACTTAAACTTATGTTATCTAGGGGTGAGAATCTTTGCTGAGCTGGGATTTTAGGAGGAAATAGATGGGGATTGCATTGCCAATCATTTAACCATTTCCCAAGTACTGGTAGCTTTCAAAAAAATATTGGTGTCTTTGAAAAAATATAAATATTCATTTTCTAAAATAAAGAAAAAGGTAAGCAAGTAAAAAGAAAAATGCATCCAAACATTAGGACTCAAACTTTCTTACAGCGTTATCAGATAAAAATCAGTTCAGTTACCAATTATTATATTTTAACTACTGTACTGGTCAAACCTGAAAGGTGACCTGAATCAGGTTGTTGTGAATATTGAGCAATTGTTAAGGCACAATATCTGGGGTAAGCTGTCTTTAAAAAAGATGTTTTTCTAACAGGAAACCTTCATTATTTTAGTTTGCAAATTCCTGAGCAAAGTGTCTCATCTTCCTTCTCAAAAGCTTTCACAAGGCGCACTTGTGCCATGCAGGTTTATTTATTTATTATTTATTTATCCAATTTTTATGCCACCCTTCTCCTTAGACTCAGGGCGGCTTACAACATGTTAGCAATAGCACTTTTTAACCGAGCCAGCCTATTGCCCCCACAATCCGGGTCCTCATTTTACCCACCTGGGAAGGATGGAAGGCTGAGTCAACCTTGAGCCGGTGATGAGATTTGAATCTCTGACCTTCAGATCTACAGTCAGCTTCAGTGGCCTGCAGTACAGCACTCTACCTGCTGCGCCACCCCGGCTCTATAGGTTTCATGCCAAGAGATGAAGGAGAAGTTTACAATCTCTTGTTTCCAGGCAATTAAAAAAAAATTCTTCCAGAATCATGTAAGGAACATGTTTAGATCACATATTTGCATCAATGTGCGAAGAAATATATTTAGTCTATTCCTAAATTGAATGTTGTCTCAGGATCCTAAAGAAGGGTTTGGATCTAATAGCTTAATACAGTGGTACCTCTACTTACAAACGCCTCTACTGATGAAATTTTCTAAATAAGAACCGTGTGTTCAATATTTTTTGGCCTCTTCTCCACAACCATTTTCCACTTACAAACCCGAGCCTCTGAAACTGTAACCAGAAAAGGCAGGGAGAAGCCTCTCTGGGGCCTCTCAAGGAATCTCCTGGGAGGAAACAGAGCTGGAAAGGTGGGGAGAAGCCTCTCTGGGGCCTCTCTAGGAATCTCCTGGGAGGAAATAGGGCCTCCATCCTCCCTGTGGTTCCCCAATTGCATGCATTATTTGCTTTTACATTGATTCCTATGGGGAAAATTGTTTCTTCTTACAAACTTTTCTACTTACTTAATTCTTGAGAAGAGGCAAAAAAAATCTTGAACACCCGGTTCTTATTTAGAAAAGTTCATAAGTAGAGGCGTTCTTAGGTAGAGGTACCACTTGTAGTTTGGTGTTATGTGATATAGAATATAGTTTTGATACTAAGAAGTAAAACATCTTCTGAAGAATTCCTGCTGTAGCGTCTTCATTCCGAAAACTTTCCAGTTCCTGATATCCTTTCTAATTCTGGGCTGGCAGCTTCTGAATGCAACTCTGACATGCCCATGATGGATAACTATGGAGATTGTATTGGACTTCGAATTGCTTTGTTTGTTTTTGTTTTTAATGGATATTTTTGTTTTGCCTTATTTTGGCTTGCTCTCTACCCAACGTTTCTTTGGATAGATGGGCTGCCATATAAATTGGGTGTGTATTGCAAGAAAAGACAGTTAGTATTAGAAAGAAAGTTAAAAGAAGAACAATAGTTAATGGTGAGTATTCTGAGCAGAGACAGGTTACAAGCAGTGTGCCACAAGGGTCTGTTCTGGGTCCTATTCTTTTTAATATGTTTGTGAGTGACATAGGGGAAGGTTTGGTAGGAAAGGTTTGCCTATTTGCCGATGAATCTAAAGTGTGCAATAGGATTGATATTCCTGGAGGGGTCTGTAATATGGTAAATGATTTAGCTTTACTAGATAAATGATCAAAGCAATGGAAACTGCAGTTTAATGTTTCCAAATGTAAAATAATGCACTTGGGGAAAAGGAATCCTCAATCTGAGTATTGCATTGGCAGTTCTGTGTTAGCAAAAACTTCAGAAGAGAAGGTTTTAGGGGTAGTGATTTCTGACAGTCTCAAAATGGGTGAGTAGTGTGGTCGGGCAGTAGGAAAAGCAAGTAGGATGCTTGGCTGCATAGCTAAAGGTATAACAAGCAGGAAGAGGGAGATTGTGATCCCCTTATATAGAGCGCTGGTGAGACCACATTTGGAATACTGTGGTTCAGTTCTGGAGACCTCACCTACAAAAAGATATTGACAAAATTGAACGGGTCCAAAGACAGGCTACAAGAATGGTGGAAGGTCTTAAGCATAAAACGTATCAGGAAAGACTTAATGAACTCAATCTGTATAGTCTGGAGGACAGAAGGAAAAGGGGGGACATGATCGAAACATTTAAATATGTTAAAGGGTTAAATAAGGTTCAGGAGGGAAGTGTTTTTAATAGGAAAGTGAACACAAGAACAAGGGGACACAATCTGAAGTTATTTGGGGGAAAGATCAAAAGCAACGTGAGAAAATATTATTAGTAGATCCTTGGAACAAACTTCC
Source organism: Erythrolamprus reginae (assembly GCF_031021105.1). Lineage (NCBI taxonomy): Eukaryota > Metazoa > Chordata > Lepidosauria > Squamata > Dipsadidae > Erythrolamprus > Erythrolamprus reginae. The sequence continues at coordinate 230,091,913 of NC_091952.1, forward strand.
AGCAGACGTGGTTGGTAAATCCACAGTAACTGAATTTAAACATGACTGGGATAAACATATATCCATTGTAAGATAAAATACAGGAAATAGTATAAGGGCAGACTAGATGGACCATGAGGTCTTTTTCTGCTGTCAGTCTTCTATGTTTCTATGTTTCTATAGGAGGAAGAGGATGATGTAGGGAAGGGGAGATGGTGTGCTCCCTAGTGGAATTCGGGGTTTTATGTTAACGGGGTTGATCCTTGGTATTTTTTTTCCTAATCTTTTTAACTAGAGAGCCTGGGTGGCACAGCAGGTAAAGTGCTGTACTGCAGGTCACTGAAGCTGACTGTAGATCTGTAGGTCAGAGGTTCAAATCTCATCACCGGCTCAAGGTTAACTCAGCCTTCCATCCTTCCGAGGTTGGTAAAATGAGGATCTGGATTCTGGGGGCAATAGGCTGGCTTTGTTAAAAAGTGCTATTGCTAACATGTTGTAAGCCGCCCTGAGTCTAAGGAGAAGGGCGGCGTAAAAATCGAATAAATAAATAAAATAAATAAATAAATTGTCCTGCAGTAATGGTTTAACTTCATAATACTATTCTGTGTTGTGAAGCGTGCCCTCTCCTGCTTTTTTTTTTTACTAGGTAGATCAAAAACCTGATACATGGACATCTGGGAACCTTCCTCTCAAAAAAACAAAATCCCCAGATCTATTTGAAAATTCCACAGATCCCTCTGCCCTCCGGTGTATTCGACATTCCAGGCAGATAGTTTCACTTGTCAAGACAGCATCCCGGCCTTTCAAAAGAGTCTACCCTAAATTCTTTCTTTTTAGTCAGTCAGAGATTCCTATCATGTAAATAGTACGTGGAATATTAATCTTTTAAACTTCCCCTGAATGGAATGCATGCGTATCATTATTTTTTTAAATAGGAAAAGAAAACAGGAGAAGAGAAAGGGCAGAAGTTTGTCACATGCTCATTATAGAAATGTACATTTTTGCTTACAGGAGGTCTTTTCTATGAAATTGAATTTATTTATTTATTTATTTATTTATTTATTTTGTCCAATACAAATCGAAAGTTATGGAGAATAAAAACGTGTAGTAGTAAATATCAGGGAAGGGATAGAAGAAGAGATATGAGAATAGAATACATCAATGAAGAGTAGAGGAAGGATATATGGATGGGAGAAAAGATATATAAAATATAGGAGAGACAATTGGACAGGGGACGGAAGGCACACTAGTGCACTTATGCTCGCCCCTTGAAACGGTGAAAAGTCTAAGGGAAAAATGTTGGGGGTTGGAGGTTGACACCACGGAGTCTGGTAATGAGTTCCACGCTTCAACAACTCGATTGCTATATTCATATTTTTTACAGTCAATTTTGGAGCGGTTGATATTAAGTTTGAACCTATTGCGTGCTCTTGTGTTATTGCGGTTGAAGCTGAAGTAGTTGTTGACAGGCAGGATGTTGCAGCATATGATCTTGCTTTCTAGACCCAGGATTGTAAGTCTAGTTTCGTACGGTATTCTTTTTCGAGTGGTGGAGTGAAGGGCTCTTCTGGTGAAGTATCTTTGGACCTTTTCGTAGGGTGTTGATGTCCGAAATTCGGTGTGGGTTCCAGACAGGTGAGCTGTAATTGCCTAGTTTAATTCTGTAACTCTTTTATTCCAAAAAGTTGATTTCTGGGTTTACTTTACCCATGAATTTGTTTCGACAGTGAATCCTTAGAATTCGTAACAAAACCTTTAAAGGTTCAAACTTTCAGTTCATTTAAAATCCTGAAAGACTCTCAAAAATGTTCCCCAAAACTTCCCCATTATGCTGGAAGTGCAAAAAAGTAAGAGGCACGTTCTATCATCAATGGGTGGACATGTGTACAAGCAAAAAATTTCTGGAATAAAATAACAGACTGGTTAAAAGAAATAATAAAAGAAGAATTTGAAAAAAAACCAGAATTATATTTATTGGGTATTTTTAATTAAAAAATGGAAAAAGAGGTAAGATACTTAGTTATACACATATTAACAGCTGCCAGGATAGCATATGCTCAACAATGGAAAATGGATAAAGCACCGGAAGAAACTATAGTACTGTAATTAAAAACATATTGGACTGTGCGGAGATGGACAGGTTGTCCAAAAAATTAGAGGGAAAGGAAGATTCAGATTATTATAAAATATGGGCAAAATTTTACGACTGGTTAAAGGAAAGAGCAGCGAAGAAATAAATAAAAATTCAAGCAAAGCATCACGTCAAATAAAAGAATTAAAGAATTAATACTTTGTGAAAGAAGCAAAATTCTCTGATCGAACACTCAAAAAAAAGTGGGGAAACTTTCGTTTCCCAAATGTTGTATGTATATGTTTTGTGTATGTCTTTTTTGTTATATTTCAAAAAAACAAATAAATTTTATAAAAAAATAAAAAATAAAAATCTTGAGATTCCTATAAATCTATTTTGATGAACGTAAAGGAATCTTAGGGAATAGAATGTGTTACAATCCCAGGATAGATAATAAACCAGCAATCTCTAGACCAGGATTAAGAGATCAAGAATGTGTCATACAGAACATTCATTCCCACCCCCTTCTAGTCAAACTAGATTGGCACAAAACTGCATTTTGGAAAGCTGCCCAGGTGTGTTGAGGTCTACTTCCGTCTTCAACCCATGAACAATTTATTTATTTGTTACAAGCCATTGCATTGGGAGTGATTTCTGATGGTTAGCAATATAAATAAGCCATAAAGGTACAATACTCAGAATATGCACCAATAAAACTGTAAAAACAATAAAAGTGTAACAGTAACAGAACTAAAAATAAAAAGGAAAGAACAGTTACAAGCACCACCCCAAACTAACCACAATAACATTGACTCTTGAGTCCTTTTTTACAGCCTTGTAAACTACAACTGCTCTACCACTTGGGGTTACAGTGATCCCTCGATTTGCGCGTTCTTCGATTAGCGCGAAACGCTGCAACGCGGTTTTTCAAAAAATATTAATTAAAAAAATAAAATATTAAAAAATAAAAAATAAGTCCACGCTAGTTCTCTCTCTCTTTCTCTCTCTGTTGCCGGCATGGTATATGAGAGAGAAAGAGAGAGGCAGAGGTCGGGCGCATTACCGGGAGGTGGAGGCGGCGTGGGGACGCTGGGTGCCGGGGACTCCGAGGAGGGGGTGGACGTCTGTTCCCTGAATGGAGACCGCCGGCCGCTCAATCGGGCCGGCAGGGAACAGAATGGAGCCTTCCGCGGCGGGGCTGGTAAGGGGGGGAGCCGAGGGGGGAGCCGAGCCCAGCCCCGTGGCATTCGCTTTCCTCCCGCCCGCAGCCGACTGATCGTGGGCTCCTTCGCAACCTCGGAGAGCTTCCTGGTTTTCGTGAGCTTTCATGCCCTGGAAGCTCTCCGAGGTTGCGAAGGAGCCCACGATCAGTCTCGGCTGCGGGTGGGAGGAAGGCGAATCCCCCGTGGGCTCCGTTACATCTTCCGCTGCCAGCCAGGCCATGCTGGCGGCAGCGGAACAATCGCTGGCTGTCAACTTTTCTTTTTAAAACTGGGCAGGAGCTGACTTGCCTCCCCAGTGCTAAAAAGAAAAGTTGACAGCCAGCGCTGCGACTGATGGAATGCTGAGCCTCCCGTTCTCCGCCACCTCGCCCCTTCCGGTTTCGGCAACGGAGTCCGGCGCTGGGGCCATGCGGGGCCGCTCATCCAGGGGGGCGTGGACTGGCAAGCGGCAAGCAGCAAGTGATCTGGGGGGAAGACCAAGGGAAGGTTCCTTCAGCCGCCCAACACCTGATCCGCTCCGCAGCGCGGCAGCAGCGAGGAGCCGAAGATGGGGTTTCCCCTTTGCCTTTACCCCATCTTCGGCTCCTCACTGCTTCCACGCTGCGGAGCAGATCAGCTGTTGGGCGGCTGAAGGAATCTTCCCTTGGTCTTCCCCGCCGCCCACACGCAAACTCCACCATCTGCGCATGTGCGGCCATGAAAAAAATGGCGCACATGCGCAGATGGTGGTTTTTACTTCCGCATCCAGTATAACGCGGAAATCGGTTAGCGCGGGAGGTCTTGGAACGTAACCCCCGCGCTAACCGAGAGATCACTGTATTCTTCAAAGTGGGGACCACTCTAGAAAAACAGTGCCTTTAGGCAGGGTGTTGTTACATCTCCCTGATCTGGACCAGCACACAAGACAGTCTAGTTCCACCTGGAGCAAACTGGAAGCCAAGGCAGGTTGTACTTTATAGGTTAAAACCAATATGTTGAATGAAGTCAGAGAAACTACGGAGAGCTACAGCAGTGCCTGCATTCAAGGTCTCCTATGGCTGTAGCTGTTATCACAGCCATGGTGGCACAGTAGTTAGAAATAATAATAATAATAATAATAATAATAATAATAATAATAATAATAATAATAATAAATAATAATAATAATAATTATTATTATTATTATGTCAGTACAACACAGCAAACGAGATCACTATGCTGGATTTCGTATTTCAGCTGTGTATCTAATGAGAGGTATGGCCCAAGTATTTATAGCCTTCATAATGTTGCCACCATTCAGTTTGCTCTTCAAAAATTTTCTGGTCCTCTGGATGTACTCTTTGCTGATCACAGTTTTCACGTGGCCATGCTTGATATTATCCAGTTGCAAGATGCCCAAGTATCTGTAGGCTTCTGGCTGGTGGCACTTGATGGTTTCACCATTTGGCATTTCAATGCCCTCACTTTCAGTGATTTTCCCCTTTTTCAGTGCCACTGTGGCACATTTATCCAGGCCAAACTCCATGCTGATGTCATTGCTGAAGATTCGCACAGTGTTGGTTAGTGACTGTATCTCAGTTTCTGATTTTCCGTACAACTTCAGGTCATCCATATACAGCAGGTGTGAAATTTTTGGTGAATTCCTAGCAGTTGGGTAGCCTAGGTTTGTTTTCTGTAGGATGAGTGACAGCGGGATTATAGCGATGATGAATAGCAATGGGGACAAAGAATCCCTCTGGAAGATGCCCCTTCTGATGTTGACCAGTCCATAGCTTTCATTCCCAACAAAAAGCTCAATCTTCCAATATTTCATCATCTTTTCTATGAATTTCCTAATGTTTTCATTGACTCCAATGACTTCCAATTATTAGTATTAATATTATTAATATTATTATTATTATTATTATTATTATTATTATTATTAATTAGATTTGTATGCCGCCCCTCTCCGAAGACTCGGGGCGGCTCACAACAATAATAATAACAGTAAACAATAAAACAAATCTAATATTAAAAATTATCTAAAAACCCATCATTTAAAAATCATACAACACAAATATACTGTGTTGTATGATTTTTAAACTGTATAATCCCGGGGGAGATGTCTCAATTCCCCCATGCCTGGCAATATAGGTGGGTCTTGAGCAATTTACGAAAGGCAAGGAGGGTGGGGGCAGTTCTGATCTCTGGGGGGAGTTGGTTCCAGATGGCCGGGGCCGCCACAGAGGAGGCTCTTCCCCTGGGGCCCGCCAGACGACAGGCTATTTCGGCTTACTGCCGACTGCCTACAGTTTGGCAGCTCCAGGTTGACTCAGCCTTCTACCCTTCCAAGATTAGTAAAATGAAGACTCAGATTTTGGGAGCAATATGCTGACACCGTAAACTGCTTAGAGAGGGCTGTAGAGCACCGTGAAGCAATATATGAGCCTAAGTGCTATTGCTTGAAATTACTATCACATACATTAGTATCTAGGCTGCTGCATAATGCAAACTGCAAACTTGGAAGGCAGCGCCACATATTAAGCATTGTAGTAGTCAAATTTAGTGTTGATGAGGGTATGTGATATTTTTGCCAAGGTCTCCTACTCCAGGTGGTACCTCTTCTGCTTCTTTTACTCATGCTGTGGTTTTTTTTAATGTTCTCTCTCTTCCACTGGACAATATGCAAGAAATTTTTATCCTTCTACTTATTCACCAATAGTTCAAAGAGAAAGGACTGCTGGCATCTTTGTTACATTTTTCAGTGAAATTTGCAAAAACCATTTAAAGTTAAATTTAGTTGATATCTACTGTTGGTTGGTCCCAGGTCAAAAAAAATCCTCTCTTTTTTGTCTTTCTTAATGGTTGAATTCTGCATACTTTGCAGGACAGCCCTCTCCAATTATTTCTTCTATAATTAACTCCCCCAATAAAATATTGACTAATATAATGCAATCAACCCAAATTTATATCAGCCTGGCATAATTAGGCTAATGTGGGAATCTGGTTCCTATAATCTTTCAAGTATCTTATTACCAATTTTGAAGAATAATTGCAGAAAATGTTGGTGTTGGCAAATTGAGCCACAACTTCAGTACTAAATTGCAAATCAAAAATTATCTATCTATTCATCTGTCTGTCTGTCTGTCTGTCTGTCTGTCTGTCTGTCTGTCTGTCTGTCTAACTGTTGTGTTTGGGCCTGGGCCAGCTGTTGCCCCCACAGATGGGGGAGACGCGGCACACAGTGACTGTGAAAGCCTGGCTGACAGCCAGGATGATGCAGCTGACAGCCAGGAAGATGTAGCCAGCAGTCAGGAAGATGAGGCAGAGAGCCAGGACGAATTGGCAGACAGTTCAGGGGAAGGGGCTGGCACTTCGTCAGACAGTTTATCTTCTCTCAGCTCGTCTGCAGGACAATACATCAATTTACGCAGCCGTAGGGCCTTACAAAGAAGGGGTCGCTTTAAGAAGTAGGAGAAACACACCTGGGCTGGGTATGGTTCCCTTAATGAGGGCTAAACAGCATAAAAAGGGAACGGGGCCAAGGCAAACTGTGGCTGATTATCTGGGTGGTTTGTTCCTGCTCTGAAGTTCCTGCTCGTGGATTGTACTTCAGCATTGGGGGAGTTGAACGCTCTGGGACAAGCTGCTGCTTTTGTGCTGTGAATATTCAGAGACTCTTGGACTATTTCTGCTCTGTGACTTTTGTATGGGTTGGCTTTTCACTGAACTTTGTAGCTGATTGAATTTTGCAACAAATCCTCTTGGTTTCTCCTGAAAGTAAGGACCATTTGCTTTAGTCTTTTTTCTTTACTGTTTAAATACAAGTTTGCTGATTAACTATCCACGTGTGTGTTTGACCTTCTTTTCTGGACCATTAATCATTGCTTGAAGCCGGTCAGGCAGAACACTAACTATCTACAAACACACACACACAAATTGGACTGTAAGGACAAATATCTAAATTTTACATAAGCATCTGTGATCTTTTTATTGTTTGTTACAGCTGATTATAAGGAAAGCTTCAATACCATTGGAAATATTGAAGAAATTGCCTATAATGCTGTTTCATTCACTTGGGATGTTAATGAAGAGGCAAAGGTAAGAGCTGTCAAAAATGTGTATCTTTTGTAGGGGTAACATGCAGAATTGTTTAGCAAACAAAACTTAATGCATTTTGCACTGTTGGGGGGGGGGGAATAAAGCCAATTGTGTACCACCATAAGCTCTTGAGTAGAAGACAGGATACACTATGCATCTACATCCATAAAAAATACAGACATTTTCATAATGGATATTTTGTTGTTCAGATCTTACTAGTCTAAGATTGTCAACCTTTGAGAACTTTTAAATTAGTCTTGTTTAAGTACCAGATGTCAGTGAATCTATTTTGAAAATCTGCATCAGGTACTATAATCTCTTTTATTAGGAACATCAGACCATCTAGCTTGAAATTGTTTACATTGTATATAGATAAATATCATGTCAGAGTTTCAGGAATGCACGGTTGATTAAAGCGTAATAGTTCCATTTGTGCCTAAAACTAAAACATAGTGAACCTACGTAACTTAAAAGCAAATATTATGGCTTAACAAGATGTGTGTGGGGAAAAGCCATGGTGTTCCAATAGTTTCAGCGAATTCTCTTCCCTAATCTTACATGGAGTCCTGCAAGATGAACTTTTGACTTTCTAGATCTCGCATCTCAGACATTAACACTCTTGAAAATGACCAAAGATACTTCACCAGAAGAGCCCTTCACTCCTCCACTCGAAATAGAATACCCTACGAGACTAGACTTTCAATCCTGGGCCTAGAAAGTTTAGAACTAAGACACCTTAAACAAGATCTAAGTATTGCCCACAAGATCATACGCTGCAACATCCTGCCTGTCAGCGACTACTTCAGCTTCAACCACAACAACACAAGAGCACACAACAGATTTAAACTTAATATTAACCTCTCCAAACTTGACTGTAAGAAATATGACTTCAGTAACCGAGTTGTCGAAGTGTGGAACTCATTACCGGACTCCATAGTGTCATCCCCAAACCCCCAACACTTTACCCTTAGATTATCCACGGTTGACTTATCCAGATTCCTAAGAGGTCAGTAAGGGGTGAGTACAAGTGCACTAGAGTGCCTTCCGTCCCCTGTCCTATTGCTCTCCTATATCTCCTATACCTTCCTTCTATTCCTATATCTCTGCTTCTATTCTTTCATTGATATGTTCTATTACTATATCTTCTTTTCTATTATTTCTTAGATATATTTTACTATGAGTATCTCCTCTATAACCTTCATCATGTATTTTACTATGTGTATATAGATATATACCCACTAAAACCCTTATTGTGTATTGGACAATAAATGAATGAATGAATGAATGAATGAATGAATGAATGAATGCAAAGAACAAAGTTGGTACATGCCTCATTTCAAGCAGCATGGATATTTGTCTTTCCCACAGAGAAATAAAACCCACTTACTGTATGTATTCCATTTGTATAAATGATTCACGCAAGAAGCCTGTTTTCCTACACTTGAGATGAACTTGAAATGGGATGAGAGATTGACTTGAAGTGGGTTTTTAATAGTAGATCAGGGCAAATTTAGGGAACGGAATATCATGAATTAATACTTCCCGAACATGGTGTTAAATGTAGTTGGTGTAGGATCGAAAGAATCACCCTTCCTTGACCATGCAATGCTTCTGAACTCTTGCTGAAAAGCATATATCTGACTCAACTTTGTCATAATCTGTAGATAGCTTCAGTGGTATATCTACAAGGGCAGAAGGTCAGCATCTGCAAAATGGCAACTGCTTATGGTGATGTCAGGATCAGAAGCGAAGGAAATCCATTCGTTCCAAAATACATCCATAATGCCTGTCAATTAGCAATTGCACTAGTAATATTTGCAGATGAAGGAACAATGCCTACTGGAATCACGGAGGCAAATATTCCATCACATGGTACAATTGTATAATTTGATAGACATTACAATTAATTAATATTCCTGTTTGCTCCTGCAGCATAACCAACATTGATGGAACGTTTGTAGAATGTGCAATATATCGTAAGAGTTAACTATTACCTATTACTTGTCTTTTCTGCAGGCTAAATATACACACTTCAATCAGTTTTCTTCATAGAAACTTGTCTTCAACTTGTTGTGGCTCTTCTCTGAACATATGCTAGTTTATTATTGCTTTATTTTATCATCATTGCTTATCTCACACATAAATAGCTTAGGGTCCTCATCCTTATGATGCGCTGTTATACTACTGAGTTACATGTGAATCTGACATGATCTGCATCATATCAATCAATCCTATACAGATCAGAATCTTCCACAACCATCTGGAATAAATAATACCTGAGGGAAAATGCTTCCATAGTGACAGAAATGAGTTGATAAATCAGATTATACATATATGCGGTACTACTGTGTCTCCAGACACTTCCTTAATTCTCACTATACAGTGATCCCCCGATTATCGCGAGGGTTCCGTTCCAAGACCCCTCGCAATAATCGATTTTTTGGGATGCAGTGGTGCGGAAGTAAAAACACCATCTGCGCATGCGCGCCCCTTTTTCCATGGCCGCACATGCGCAGATGGTGGAGTTTGCGTGTGGGCGGCGGGGAAGACCCAGGGAAGGTTCCTTCGGCCACCCAACAGCTGATCTGCTCTGCAGCGCGGCAGCAGCGAGGAGCCGAAGATGGGGTTTCCCCGTTGCCCAGGCAACGGGGAAACCCCATCTTCGGCTCCTCGCTGCCGCCGCGCTGCGGAGCAGATCAGCTGTTGGGCGGCCGAAGGAACCTTCCCTGGGTCTTCCCGCCGCCCAGGCAAAGGGGAAACCCCAAGATCGCTTGCCGCTTGCCCGTTCGGCCACCCGCCCGGCCGCTTCGCTTGCCGCTTGTCGCTTGCCCGTCACCCGCCCACCCAGCCGCTCGCTTGCCGCTTGCCGCTTGCCCGTCACCCGCCCACCCAGCCGCTCGCTTGCCGCTTGCCCGTTCACCCGCCCGCCCGGCTGCTCGCTTGCCGCTCGAGAGCAAGAGGGGGAGAGATAGAGAAAGAGAGAGAAGGAAAGAAAGAGATGAGAGAGGGAGGAAGAGAGTGTGAGAGAGGAAGAAGCAAGATAGAGAAAGAGAGAGAAAGAAAGATGAGAAAGGAAGGGAGTGACGTCATCGGGTGGAAAAATCGCGATATAGCCTTTCGCAAAGATCGAGATCGCGAAACTCGGGGGATCACTGTATTCACTGCCCATCTAATTCCTTTTTTGTATCATTATGGTAAAAAATAATTAGGACAATATATTGCAGTGCATTGACCTTTATCTATTTATAGCAATATCTTATGGGTCTTACTAGGATCCCACCCAGTTCATCGGAGAGAAATTGTGTGTCTTGTAGCTATAATCCTGGGGAAGCCGTTTTGTAAATCTCTCTGATAGCTATTTGCCATGTACATGTTATCAGTTGTCCAGGCCTACGTCTTAACATATAATGAAGTATCACTGGTTCTAAAACCACCAGGCCTAACAAACCAAGAACCCAAATAATGGCATCTGGGCAGGTGGGTGGAGCCTCGTGCTCCCTTCGCAACCTGCTCTCCGATGGCCGCCATGAGTGAACAGGGAGCATTTCACCCCTGGATGCAGGGGTGGGCAGCAGGCAAGACGGGGTAGAACATAGTTCCACCGTCAGAAATGAAGATGCGTGCGCAGATCTAGCTGATCGGCAGCTGTCACTTCCTGGATTACTGGTCTCGGCTCAGTTTTCCTTTTTTTTCCTGCCGCTGCTGCTGCGTCTGCGTTCCTTGCTTTTTTCCTCTTTCCTCCTTCCTGGCCTCGGTCAAGCTTCCCTCTCTCCTGCCCGGCTCCCCTCCAGCCTCACATGACTACCTCCCGCCTGAGGTGCAAGCAGAAGGCGTGGGTGGAAGCGGCGCTGGCAGCATTTATGCTTCTGGCAGCACCCGTTCACCTAGCTACCCAGCCTGTGGTGGTGGGGTGACCCAGGAAGGAGAGCACAGGAAATGAGAAGTAAATTGTCACCCACAGCGAGCAGCACTGAGGTTGTAAGTCGAGGACTTAATAGTTAACTTGAACAATGGTGACATTTCAAGCCATTCCCACCTAATCACATGGCCGACAAGCCACTCCTACCCAGTCACATGACCATTAAGACACATCCACAAAATAAGCCACACCCACAGTGTGGAAGTAAAAATTTTGGCTGTCCATTACTGCTGGTAGCTATTTGCCACGTGCATGTTATCATGTCTCCAGGCTTTGGAAAGCAAAAACAAAACTTCTTACACACATTCTCCAAATCCAAAAATATGCTCACTAAACTTAGCAGCTATCCATTCTGAATTGATGCTGTCTATACTTCTTAACATATAGTGTAGTATCACAGGTTCTAAAAACATCAGGCTTAACAAACCAAGAACAATGTAAGGAGTCACTTCTGAATAGTTAGATTAGGCCTCCTCAAATGGGGCCCATGGGTTGGGATTAAGTCTAGACTTCCAAACCGACACTGCCATAGCTCCACTAGCCACCAAACAGCTGGCTGATGTACCATCAATTCTTTTGCAGTCCACAATAATTTCTAATTTACCAGTGCTTTTTATTCTCCAAGTTATTCAGGGCTGCTTTAGATTACTTTTATTTATTTATTCGATTTTTATGCAGCCCTTCTCCTTAGACTCAGGGCGGCTTACAACATGTTAGCAATAGCACTTTTTACAGAGCCAGCCTATTGCCCCCACAATCCGGGTCCTCATTTTACCCACCTCGGAAGGATGGAAGGCTGAGTTAATCTTGAGTCGGTGGTGAGATTTGAACCGCTGACCTACAGATCTACAGCTTCAGTGGCCTGCAGTACAGCACTCTTACCTTTTGCGCCACCCTGGTTCTAAAGGGATACGTGCATCATGTTATGAATCTGTACATTACATAATTGATAAGGAGCGTTTATCGGTACTTGAGTACAAAATATAAAAAAGTGGGACAGCAGAAGTCCCATAAATTCATGAGAAGATGGTGCTGACAAAAAAAAGATAATTTTTCTCATTCCCTTCTAATGACTTTTTTTTTTTTTGCTATCTTGTCAATTAGTATAACTGCCGTGTAATATCAGGATGTAAATATCTGGTGTTACCAGACAAATATGCATCATATATAATCTTGGTGGGAAATACTTTTGGAAGGGTTTCTGATCTTTTCAAAATTTCAGGACTTTGTTAAGCCAAAGCTCCTGAAAAGAAACAGATTCAGGAAGCAACTGTTGACATAGAGTTCCCATGTTAATCTTCTATGATAAGATTCAGATTAAATGCGTATTGAAACTGATTAGCTCACTAATATATGTAATTGTTCTTCAGATCTTTAGGTGTTGTAGATTTTCCTAATCTAGTTTAATTATGTATGTCAATGAGAAAGAGATGTATACAGGGTTGTTGGAGAGCTGGCCGCGAAGGGAGTGCGAGACTCCCCCCACCCTCCTGGACACCGCCATTTGGGTTCTTTTAGCATCTGCGTATGCACAGAATGCTTTGCGCATGCGCAGAGGATAAAAGAACCCAAATAGCAGCGTCTGCACATGGGGGGCGGAGCTTACAGACAGGACCGAACCGGAAGCCTTTCACCCTTGGATATATATTTCATTTTCCTAGAATAATCTTAATACAACAATTGTAACAATACATTTTCTGTTAATGATTGATGTTTTTAAAATCTGGATTAAAACTGGACACTATATTTAAACACAACCATCAAAATATTTATTGGAGAATGCACTTCTTTTAAAACACATTTAAAATAAAATGTTTTCCCTAATACACCATGACGTCTTTAAGAAAGGCAGTGTACACACATGATTGAACAGGTGCGTGATCGGTTTTTGCAGCAAATTGAATTTTTATGTAGTCGCTTGGGTGTGGTGCAGGGTTTCAGGAGCTTCTTAAATGAAATGTAAACATTTGTTGTAGACCTCGGTATTGAGCTGAAACAAAGGCGTTGAATTTGTTTGGAATTTATAAGGGGGAAAAAAGCTATAAAAATTGTGCTAACTCTGCATAAAGAACTTGTATTTATTTAATGCTCTACTCTAGCCTGAGTTGAGTATTCTGAAGTAACTATATAACATAAAAACAAATAAAATATACAGTTAGTACTTGAATTTGTTTCACGGTTAATATGTTTCTAATAGGAACATGGAATTCTCTTAAACTGGATATTTGTTCTCTTTCCTATAAATAGAATTCTTATTTTTAAACCAGAAGGTTATTAAGATTAATAACTAGCTATCTTATACTAGACAAGTCTTCAGAGTTTGTGGACATTATTGAGATGGATCAGGTCAGGAAACAAACTCGGTAATTTTGATATTGGCTATAATAATGGAATAATCAAAACCTGACAGTGTTTTCTTTCCTTTCCTATTATATCTCAGGAAATAGAGGCCTGGGGGAGGTCATGAGAAGCTAACTTGCATTAGTTCACTGGCATGAATTGTGGTATTTCTCTCTTGCGCCTTTTATTATTCCCTGTGGCTATCAATTGCTTTGCAGGATCTTGTACTTCTGCATCTGTTTGGCTAAAACTAGATAATTGAATAAACCATGAGCTGGATGACTGTATTCAGCAGAACGAGAAAATATATAGCTAGAGATATAACAAGCAGGAAGAGGGAGATTGTGATCCCACTATATAGAGTGCTGGTGAGACCACATTTGGAATAGTGTGTCCAGTTCTGGAGACCTCACCTACAAAAAGAGATTGACAAAATTGAACGGGTCCAAAGACGGGCTACAAGAATGGTGGAAGGTCTTAAGCATAAAACGTATCAGGAAAGACTTCATGAATTCAATCTGTATAGTCTGGAGGGCAGAAGGAAAAGGGGAGACATGATCGAAAAATTTAAATATGTTAAAGGGTTAAATAAGGTCCTGGACGGAAGTGTTTTTAGTAGGAAAGTGAACACAAGAACAAGGGGACACAATCTGAGGTTAGTTGGGGGAAAGATCAAAAGCAATGTGAGAAAATATTATTTTACTGAAAGAGTAGTAGATCCTTGGAACAAACTTACAGCAGACGTGGTTGGTAAATCCACAGTAACTGAATTTAAACATGCCTGGGATAAACATATATCCCTCCTAAGATCAAATACAGGAAATAGTATAAGGGCAGACTAGATGGACCATGAGGTCTTTTTCTGCCGTCAGTCTTCTATGTTTCTATATTTGATTCTAAGATTGTTCAGTTTATCTAAGATCTGTTATCTTCATCCAAATATTTGTTTCCTGTATTGTGTCCTTAAAAGAGACTTCTCCCAATCGCAACCAGGGAGTGGTTCCTCCTGCCTTTGACAATCCCTTGAGAAGGGGACTTCTTGGTTCATGGCATACCAATGAGACAACCTCTTCCTCTCTGGAAATATACAGTTTGTCTCCATACATTGACATGTTTTGTCCTGCTATACATTCAGACAATTTTATAGCAATATGACCCAAAGAAAAATGTATCTTTGACTTATAACCACATTTGGGATCAACTGTGTTTGTTACTAAGCAAGGTGTTTGTTAAGCGACTAGCGCCAATTTTGTAAACTTTTCCCCATGTTGTTAAGCAAAACACTCAAGTTGTTAAATGAATCACGTGGTCGTTTAATGAATCTGACTTCCCCTCCATTGACCTTGTTTGTTGGGAGACCCCCTGGGAAGATATGCAAATGTCAATCATGTGACCCTCGGATACTGTAACTGTCATAAATACATGCTATTTGTCACGCACTCAAATTTTGATCATTTGACCACAGGGATGCTGCAGAGACCATTAGAACCAATCATAAGTCACCTTTTTCAGTGCCGTCATAACTCCAAACAGTCATTGAAGAAATGATCCTAAGTTGAAGACTACCTGTGCCTAAATCAAGGGCTTGTTGCACTATTACTATTAGTAGTTTATGTAGGTTTTACTTTTATTTTACTCACTGCTTTGGAATATTTTAAATTAAAACTTCCTTCCTGTGAAACAAGTTTTGATTATATGGTTTCTTTGCTGTTCAAGTATAATTTTAAGGAGAGTTCTGGGCAGGTCTTCATAAAACTTTATTAGAGCACGCATGAGAAGCTGCTAGGAAATGTTATGCAGGCGTGGCACAGATAAATTTCTTGATTCAGTTCCAATCAAACTCCAGTTAAACACAGTGGTTTTAAACCTTTCTAATGCTGTGACCCCTTAATACAGTTTCTTATGTTGTGGTGACCCCAAACCATAAGTCTAGCACCAATTCTCCCAACAGAGCTTTAAGTTGATTGGCAAGAAGGTCAGAGGGACATCCTAACACCATGGGAAATTTGTCTTTTCCCATGGTCTTAGCTTAGGCGACCCCTGTGAAACAGTCTTTCAACCCCTAAAGTTTTCCGGACCCCCAGGTTGAGAACCACTGACTTAAAGGTTTGTTTGTTTGTTTGTTTGTTTGTTCGTTTGTTTGTTTATTAGATTTGTATGCCGCCCATCTCCGAAGACTCTGAAATCTTTTAGATTAAAAGAACAATACTACACAATCATACCATACTGAAATCTTACTAGTCAGAAGGGGGTGCATTAGTCTCCCCATGTCTGGCGACATAAATGGGTCTTCAGAGTCTTGCAGAAGGCAAGGAGTGTGGGGGCAGTTTGACTCTCTGGGGGAAGGTGATTCCAGAGGGCCAGGGCCGCCACAGAGAAGGCTCTTCCCCTGGGTCCCGACAGACGACATTGTTTAGTCGACGGGACCTGGAGAAATACTAGTCACTAAGCTGGTACATACTTAATGGTTATTGCATATCATCTTCAAGCCCATCTCCATGCTCTTCTATGGGTTGCTGGATGGACTGTGCTACTACTCTTTTCTGCCCAATCTGCTCCAGGCCAAAAGCTTACTGTGCATCAGATGCGTGCATTTTGATTCTAACCCTACAGACTGCCAAGAGCAGTTGCCAAATTGTAATTCTTACTGTAACAGGAGGAGAGAGTTATGAAATGCATGCCTGGAGATTAGTCATCATACTTATGCGTTGTTTCAATTGAATTGAAACTTCTGTAGTTTCCCCCGCCCCCCACTTCTGGCCCACCTTTACTCCATCCTGGTGTACTTGTTTGGTAAGATAATATGCTTTTGTGATCTCTATTGCTTTTCCTTCAAATTTCTGTCCTTCCGTAGCATCCATATAGCATATGGTACTGTAACTCTATTCTATATAGTCTGGAGGACAGAAGGGATTAAATAAGGTTAAAGGATTAAATAAGGTTCAGGAGGAGGGAAGTGTTTTTAATAGGAAAGTGAACACAAGAACAAGGGGGCACATCTGAGGTTAGTTGGGGGAAAGATCAGAAGCAACGTGAGAAAATATTATTTTACTGAAAGAGTAGTAGATGCTTGGAACAAACTTCCAGCAGACGTAGTTGGTAAATCCACAGTAACTGAATTTAAACATGCCTGGGATAAACATAGATCCATCCTAAGATAAAATACAGGAAATAGTATAAGGGCAGACTAGATGGGCCATGAGTCTTTTTCTGCCGTCAATCTTCTATGTTTCTTTCTTGAGCTCCTTGTTGCTGGAGTAAAAAAAAACCACCCTAAATGATACCAAGGTGTTGATGAAAGATTATTTATCTTCCAGATAATTGATGATGGATTTTCAGAAGCAACTGCCACTGCACCCAAACCACAAAGCTAAACAAAAATTAAAAACAGACCAGGGGAATTGAGTAATGCTGATTTCACATGCTTGAAAATTGCCTTGCCATAATTAAATATAAATCTTCCCAGTGTGAGTTCAGAAAGGAGGGTAATTGGATGGTGTATTGAGCATGAAATCTTTCCAAAAACCATTGGTTCCCTCCCTCCATTTTTTTCTATTCCACTTTCCTCTCTCTATGCGCTATAAGGAAGAACATGACATTAATACTGATATGAAACGCACACATCACAAATGTGCCTCTCTTGATTGTTTATGAGACTTGATATACAGAAGAGGAATAGAAACATAGAAGATTGATGGCAGAAAAAAACCCTCATGGTCCCTCTAGTCTGCCCTTGTACTATTTCCTGTATTTTATCTTAGGATGGATATATGTTTATCCCAGGCATGTTTAAATTCAGTTACTGTGGATTTACCAACCCCGTCTGCTGGAAGTCTGTTCCAAGCATCTACTACTCTTTCAGTAAAATAATATTTACTTACGTTGCTTCTGATCTTTCCCCCAACTCACCTCAGATTGTGTCCCTTTGTTCTTATGTTCACTTTCCTATTAAAAACACTTCCCGCCTGAACTTTATTTAACCCTTTAACATATTTAAATGTTTCAATCATGTCCCCCCTTTCCCTTCTGTCCTCCTGACTCTACAGATTGAGTTCATGAAATCTTTCCTGATAAGTTTTATGCTTAAGACCTTCCACCATTCTTGTAGCCTGTGTTTGGGCCCGTATTTGGAATATTCTACCTTTCTGAATGATACACACAATAGATTCAAACTCAATGTAAACTGTTCGAAACTTGACTGCAGAAAATACGACTTCAGCAACAGAGTGATCAATACATGGAATGCACTACCTGACTCTGTGGTTTTTTCCCCAAACCCCAAAAGCCTTAACCTTAGACTGTCCACAGTCGACCTCACTCCATTCCTAAGAGGTCCATAAAGGGACATGCATAAATGAACCACTATGCCCAGTGTTAAATATGCATTGAAGCAACGTAAATAAGTTGAATGTGGATTGAGCATTCTGATTGGTTGAAACAATGACAGTTGAGTTTAGGCGGGAAAGTAAAAGTATATAAGGAGCGCTCTGACACTGTTTCAGTCAGTCGCGTTCTGAGCTGAAGTCACTTTCCAAAAAGAGCTTTCTCCTG
Source organism: Erythrolamprus reginae (assembly GCF_031021105.1). Lineage (NCBI taxonomy): Eukaryota > Metazoa > Chordata > Lepidosauria > Squamata > Dipsadidae > Erythrolamprus > Erythrolamprus reginae. The sequence goes on from NC_091952.1 coordinate 230,110,055, forward strand.
CTGAGCCAAATAAAGAATTTAAAAGAACCGACTGCCTCAGTTTTCTTCACCCAGAGATGGGCAGCAGGCAGGACGGGCTGGAACACAGTTCCATCAGTGGAAATGTATTTATTTATTTATTGGATTTGTATGCCGCCCCTCTCCGAGGACTCGGGGCAGCTCACAACATAAATGAAGATGTGTGCCCAGCTCCAGCTGACCATCCCACCCTCCTGCCCTCCTCCTCAGAAAGCAGCAGGGAGACCAACACTGGCAGCAGTTGCAGTGGGGGGGCATTTCCTCCCCACTTCCTCCCCACTCTTTTCTCAACAGCTGATTGGCACCCATTCGCCCAGCTACCCAGCCTGAGGCAGGCGGTGATCCGGGAAGGAGATCGCAGGAAACCCAAAGCAAATTGTGACCCCAGAGAGTGACACTGGTGAGGTTGTAAGTCGAGGACTTAACAGTTCAATTGAACAATGATGATCGTTCAAGCCACTCCCACCTGGTCACATGGCCAGCAAGCCACTCCTACTCAATCACATGACAATCAAGCCACACCCACAAAATGAGCCACATCCGCAGTGTTACTGTCCATTACTGATTATGCCTACTGTTTCTATCTTACTGTCCTATTGTCCTAATTTACCTGGACCTACTTTGCTAATGTTTATGTTTATACCAATACTTGCTATCTTGTACATGTTTGACAAACAAACAAATAAATAATCTGTAAAACATATATTGCATCATCCCTCTTCTTCCTTTCAGCTCTGCCAGTATAATTTATTACAACTGAATTTATTTCTTTAATTCAATCTTCCCAGCTTATATAACCTCCAAAGGTCTTGTGTACAGTAAATCAGTTTTGCACTGTATTTTTTTAATGTCAGGAATCAACAAGGCACTTGTTAGAACAAATCCACTTTGTGATGTACAGACATGGTGATACCTCTAAGCTAGATTTGACGATAGAAAGGCAATAAAATGTACGTTTTTAAACGTTTGAGTCCCATTAAAGGAGGGAACTGGAGTCATATTTTCTCTATTCTCCCTTCCCCCCACCTCGAGATACTTTGAAAATATTGGTGAAAAACCTGAACTTCAAAAGCATGTTATGTCCTATTTTCTGGAGGTGTTCCACTGACTACATTTCTGCTAACAAAGATAGATAGAATAGATAAATGAAATTCTTTATTGGCAAAGTATGATTGGACACACAAGGAATTTGTCTTTGGTGCATATGCTCTCAGTGTACATAAAATAGAAACATAGAAACATAGAAGTCTGACGGCAGAAAAAGACGTCATGGTCCATCTATTCTGCCCTTATACTATTTCCTGTATTTTATCTTAGGATGGATATATGTTTATCCCAGGCATGTTTAAATTCAGTTACTGTGGATTTATCTACCACGTCTGCTGGAAGTTTGTTCCAAGGATCTACTACTCTTTCAGTAAAATAATATTTTCTCATGTTGCTTCTGATCTTTCCCCCAACTAACTTCAGATTGTGTCCCCTTGTTCTTGTGTTCACTTTCCTATTAAAAACACTTCCCTCCTGAACCTTATTTAACCCTTTAATGTATTTAAATGTTTCGATCATGTTCCCCCTTTTCCTTCCGTCCTCCAGACTATACAGATTGAGTTCATTAAGTCTTTCCTGATACGTTTTATGCTTAAGACCTTCCACCATTCTTGTAGCCCGTCTTTGGACGCGTTCAATTTTGTCAATCTCTTTTTGTAGGTGAGGTCTCCAGAACTGAACACAGTATTCCAAATGTGGTCTCACCAGCGCTCTATATAGCGGGATCAAATTAAAAAAAAGATTATCATAGGGGTCGAATAAGCAATGAGGAAACAATATTAATAAAAATCTTAAGGATACAAGCAAAAGTTACAGTCATATAGTCATAAGTTGGAGGAAATAGGTGATAGGAATGATGAGAAAAAACTAGTAGTAATAGTAGTGCAGGCTTAGTAAATAGTTTGACAGTGTTGAGGGAATTATTTGTTTAGCAGAGTGATGGCATTCGGGAAAAAACTGTTCTTATGTCTAGTTGTGTTCGTGTGCAGTGTTCTGTAGCAACGTTTTGAGGGTAGGAGTTGAAACAGTTTATGTCCAGGATGCGAGGGGTCAGTAAATAAATATTTTCACTGCCCTCTTTTCGACTCAGTATACAGCTCCTCACTAAAAGGGAGGTTGGCAGCAATTGTTTTTTCTACAGTTCTGATTATATTCATAGTCATATATGCAGTTCTGATTATAAGTGTTGTGGTTGGCTCTGGCCCAGCTCCTGCCCCAAGGAATGTGGAGGTGGATATGGGGGAAACATCCACATGTCACAGGCCTGTTTTGCTCCCGATAGAATCTCCCGACGAAGTCTCCTCTGACGAAGGAAGCGTGAGTGGCAGGGAAGAGGGGAGTTTGGCAGACAGCCCAGGAGGAGAGCAATCATCCTTTTCATCCCTGGATTCTGGACAAGAACTTATGATGGAACACGCATGTGTAGAGTGATGCATAGGAGAGAACAACTGAAGGATTATTACAGGAAATAAGTGAGGCCACCTGTGGTTGGGTGGGGCTGCTGTAATTAGTGCTACAGATAAAAAGAGCAGCGTGCTGATTTAGCCTCGTGGAAGTTTATCTGATTCATAGTTCATCAAGATCGTGGTTTATTGTTTCCCTGTTCAAGACTGTGTGTGGAATTTCTGGACTTTTGGAATTGGACTCAATTTCCCAGTTACTGGGTGAGAAATCAGATTGCATTTAACCTGTGCCTTGTGTGTACCATAAAATCCCTTTGACATTTAAAAAGGGAGTTTTTTCTGCTTTTCTGTTGATAAAGACTTTCGGTTTTCCTTCTATCGTGTGGTGTGTGTCTTTTTGGACTAATTATCCTGTACTGTAATTACAGGCGGTTGGGACACGCCGGCAGAACAGTAAGGTAATATTGTTCTGCATTGCATCCATTGTCAGAGATGCAAAATGAAACGTATCAACAGTTATCAGTAGACAGACAATAGTGCTGTCGAAGATATCAAGGATGGGGGCAATAGAACAACACTACCAACTCCTTTCATACATTTTTCTAAATTCTGTGTGCTGAAGGTGCCTGAAGGAGTTTATATTAAGACAGGGAACGTTGCTTGTTGCTTAAGCTGCATCTGTCATGTTTTCCCCAACAACTTTCATAGCAGTTAAAGTTCAACCGTGTAGTTCGTAAGCACAGTCCTGAGATACCATCAAGAATAGAAAAGCCGCTGTGCTTTTAGTTCGGACAAGTAAACAAGCTAAACTGACTTCACCCTAAATTACTGGGCAGTACTATCTACCTGGTGATCAGATAAACTGCTGCTAAATTCTCTATGCAAAGCCTTTTCACCCTGTAGTCTATTAACCCAACTCCCTTTCCCTTCAGTCTTCTTTTTTCTGAATGAATTCAACAACAGTGAAGAGTGTCCATGAAAATGTTGCATGAATTGGCTGTATTATCTACGCATTATCAATACTGGTATCAGGATTAAACTCCATGGAAACCTGAAAGCTGCCTAATGCATCACAACAGGCCAGCGATGGATAATGTTTGATAGCCCAGAGCTGTGTTTAACATTTCTGGAAAGACTAATGGGAATATTGTCTGAACAGGTCCCAGCAGTTAGTCAATCATGATTGATCTCAAAATGTAAGGGTCACCCTTGATTACTATTTTAATAGCCCTGTTGGCCAGTCTGGAAAATTGAAAAATATTTCTGAAGGAGGAAGTAGAAAATGACTTTTGTATTTTTGCCAAGAAAATTTACATCGATACATCTATAAAGTAATCAGAAATTGAGATTTATTTGATGGAGTATGTACCTACAGTCGCAAATTAAAAGACAAGATTGCATTAAGAGTAGGAACAGGATTTTTTCTAGATATTTGGTGAGAAATAATTTGGTTTTTAAATTACGTTAAGTCTACCTTAATTTTTATGAATTTGTTTGCCTTCAAATGCATTTTTTAGTTTTTCAGAAGAAGCCCAAAGAAAGTATTATAGACCACATATTTTACTAGGGCTATAAATTATCCCCAGAATTAAGCCATGGTTTGTTTAACAATGTGTTCAGTAAACTCTGAATAGCTTGGTTTATACAATGTGCTGTATTGTAAGTAATGAGTTCAAACCCAGAGTAGTTTTATCAACCAATTTTATTTATTTTAGACAATACTTAGCTAAATGTACAATGATTTTAAGAAGGATTCTTCATAGAATTCTTTATTGGCCAGGTGTGATTGGACACACAATTTGTCCAATTTGGTGCATATGCTTTCAGTGTACATTTGTCTTTGGTGCATATGCTCTCAGTGTACATAAAAGAAAAAGATACATTTGTCAAGAATCATGAGGTACAACACTTAATTATTGTCATAGGAATCAATTAAGCAATTAGGAAATAATCAATATTAATAAAAATCTTAAGGATACAAGCAACATGTTATAGTCATAAGTGGGAGGAAATGGGTGTTAGGAATGATGAGAAAAAACTAGTAGTAATACTGTAGTAGTGAAGACCTAGTAAATAGTTTGACAGTGTTGAAGGAATTATTTGTTTAGCAGAGTGATGGGGTTTGGGAAAAAACTGTTCTTGTGTCTAGTTGTCTTGGTGTGCAGTGCTCTGTAGCGACGTTTTGTGGGTAGGAGTTGAAATAGTTTATGTTCAGGATGCAAGGGGTCAGTAAATATTTTCACTGCCCTCTTTTTGACTTGTGCAGTATACAGGTCCTCAGTGGAAGGCAGCAATTGTTTTTTCTGCAGTTCTGAAGTCTGTGTCATTCATTATATATTGCTCCAAAGAATAAAGGGAACACTCAAATAAACACATCCTTGATCTGAATGGATGAAATATTCTCATTGAATATTTCATTTGCACAACTACAGTGTTCCCTCGATTTTCGCGGATTCAAACTTCGCGAATAGCCTATACCACGGTTTTTCAAAAAAATATTAATAAAAAAATACTTTGCGGGTTTTTTTCTATACCACAGTTTTTCCCGCCTGATGATGTCATACGTCATCGCCAAACTAATAATTTTTGCAAATCAATAACAAAAAAATAATAAATAATTATGTTTATAAATATCAGGATCACTAAGTGTCATATTCAATGGTGAGTATCAGTAACAATGGTGAATAAATTGTTGTTAAGGGAATGGGAAATGGTAATTTAGGGGTTTAAAGTGTTAAGGGATGGCTTGTGATACTGTCCATAGCCAAAAATGGTGTATTTACTTCCCCATCTCTACTTCGCGGAAATTCGACTTTTGTGGGCGGTCTCGGAACGCATCCCCCACAAAAACCGAGGGAACACTGTATTCTATTTGCACAACAGCATGTGAAATTGACTGTCAACCAGCGTTGCTTCCTAAGTGGACAGTTTGATTTCACAGAGGTTTGATTTATTTGAAGTTATATTCTGTTTTTTAAGTGTCCCCTTTATTTTTTTTGAGCAGTGGATTTAACCAGTATATTTTGCCTGGAATTCCCTTACTATATGTGCCTGTGCTAATAATGAATGACTTGGTTGATATTTCGGTCCTACCTAAAGATGCCAAGATTAGACCTGAAATCATTTTTCACGCAATGATGCATCCAACGGGAACATATAACCTTTTCCCTCTGAGAAACTCATTACGGAAGTCATAGCGAAAGTCAATATTCTCAGAGTATCATCATTTCCCAAGATTAGATTATATCAGCCAGAAGAAGCAGAATCTTTTTTGTAACAATACGATTCTGGGATAATCTGCTTGAGGACTCATATCATGTCATGGAGGTCTAACAGCATTTATTAAAATTTGTAAAATTCATCTTTTACTGTTAAGGAATCTTCTGCTGTTTCATGTATGTGTGTGTGTGTGTGTGTGTGTGTGTGTGTGTGTGTGTGTGTGTGTGTGTATGTGTTCTCCCCCATCCAGGCAGTAGCCCATCCCTGATTATCTACTATATAAAGTGTATGTACACGCATGCATGCATAGCTCTTCTAAAATTATACACATTCAAACTCATAAGATTATGAGATGATGAGCTGGGGTGACGCAGCAGGTAAAGTGCTGTACTGCAAGCCACTGACGCTGACTGCTAGATCTGCAGGTCAGCGGTTCAAATCTCATTGGGTGGGGGCAATATGCTGGCTCTATTAAAAAGTGCTATTGCTGACATGTTGTAAGCCGCCTTGAGTCTAAGGAGAAGGGCAGCATAAAAATCAGATAGATAGATAGATAGATAGATAGATAGATAGATAGATAGATAGATAGATAGATAGATAGATAGATAGATAGATAGAAAGATAGATAGATAGAAAGATAGATAGAAAGATAGATAGATAGATAGATAGATAGATAGATAGAAAGATAGATAGATAGATAGATAGATAGAAAGATAGATAGAAAGATAGAGAGATAGATAGAGAGATAGATAGATAGAAAGATAGATAGATAGAAAGAAAGAAAGATAGATAGATAGATAGATAGATAGATAGATAGATAGATAGATAGATAGATAGATAGATAGATAGATTTACTGCAATAGGAAAATCATACCCAGAGCCCAGAAGGGGAAAAAAAATCAAAATATTGCTACCGGTACTGTGTACCTGACCATACCTGTAGGAGCCCATCACTGTATATGTGTGTGTGTGTGTGTGTGTGTGTGTGTGTGTGTGTGTGTGTATGTATGTATGTATCAGGGGTGAAATGCTCCTGGTTTGGACAAGTTCAGGCAGACCAGTACTGATGGCCACCCCGTAGTTCACAGAATCGCCAGCGATAACTGACTGGCCATGCCCCCGAACCGGTCCACTGCTCGCTGCTCGCAAGAGAGACAAAGAAGGAAAGAGGTGCTGGAGCCAGGGACAACTTCTTAACGCATTACCAGCTGGTGTCGTCCAAGCTCTGCAAGTGCTTCCTGCCCAAACCCAAGTTCATGGTGATGGCGTGGGAGCTGCACACCCCGGAGAGCCTTCCTTATGCGTCCTGATGCCAGCTGGCAGTGGTGTGCTGCATTGATCTAAATCAATCTCTCTCTCTCGTGTGTGTGTGTTTGTACCTGGTACAGCTGGGATCGGGGTTCCGGTAGCAAAAATTGAGATGCCCGTATGAGATTTGGCTTCTGCGTATGCAGAGCAAGCGAAATTATTATTATTATTATTATTATTATTATTATTATTATTATTATTAATTGGATTTGTATGCCGCCCCTCTCCGGAGACTCGGGGTGGCTAACAGCAATAATAAGACAGTGTACAATAATAATCCAATACTAAAAATGATTAAAAACCCATTAATATAAAAACCAAACATACATACAGACATACCATGCATAAAATTGTAAAGGCCTTGGGGCGTCTCAATTCCCCCATGCCTGATGGCAGAGGTGGGTTTTATGTAGCTTATGAAAGGCAAGGAGGGTGGGGGCAATTCTAATCTCTGGGGGGAGTTGGTTCCAGAGGGCCGGGGCCGCCACAGAGAAGGCTCTTCCCCTGAGTCCCATTTTTGCACATGAGATTTTGCCAATTTGGGTTTTTTTTGCTCCTACACTCTGCCATTTCACGTGGAGCTTCATCTCATCATTTAGGTTTAGGAATTCAAAACATTTTACAGTAAGTGTGAAGGTATAATACATGCACAGAGCACTATGGGAATGGTTATTAAGAGAATGGAAAAGGTTTATGTAGCATAAAAGTGTGGGGGAGGGTTTATAAAGCCTTAAAATATTGTATAAATACTTAAATAAATATAAGGTCCCTACTTAGCGGATTTTCGTTTTTCGCGGGTGATCCTGGAACATAAAACCCATGATAAATGAGGGATCCCAGTACTGTATTTGCTTTGTGTCACAGAAAGATTGCAAACTGCTGACCTAGACATAGATTCATGTGCTAATGGGGCATTAGTAAACCACATTTTTTTAAAAAAATATTTAAACTTTTATTGTTAAAAGAAAAAAGGATAATTCAGATAGTTGTTTTTACAGATCCAGTACAGTTTCATTTTACACATTTAATAAAACAAGAGAAAATTAGCCCCAGAAATATTTGTATATTTTCTAATGCAATGTTGAACAATTCCAAATCTTGTAATAATAAAACCTGTGACTCCGAGCAGCTTAAATTGGCCTGAAACCTCTAATTACTATTCAAGCCCTGCAAGGGAATGAATATTGTTTATTCAGTTGGTTTTAAAACCTCAAGTACAGTTGACAATTTTGTAGGGCAGCAGGCACCATCAGCAGGTCGATGGTAGTGACTGTTTTTGCAGTTTTGTTCCCCTTGGGGAACAATGAGTTTCCAGAAACTATTGTGAAAGTCAGAGGAAAAGCATTTCATATATTGATTTCTCAGGCTGAGACTTCCACTACTGTTATTTTATTGATTCCAACGCTGCACTTGTCTAGCAGGTATTTTAACTGAGCTGAACAAACCATTTTGCCAGAATTAGTTTAAAAGAACTGTAAATGAAGTAATGATTAAGTGAAGCAACTTACACTGATGCCTGTCTTTACGGAAGAACATTTCTCAAGGAGAGCTCCAGACGCAACTTTAAATAAGTGGTACCTCATCTTACGAACGCCTCTTCTAACAAACTTTTCAAGATACGAACCCGGTGTTTAAGATTTTTTTGCCTCTTCTTCCGAACTATTTTCACCTTACGAACCCAAGCAGCTGCTGCTGGAATGAAGGGGTTTCGGTTTTTTCCGTTTTTTGAAGAAAGAAAAGGGAGGGGCTGCTTGGAGTAGGAAACATTTTGCAGAGAACAACGTGCTTGCAAAGGAACTGAAAGGGTGTCTTTTTAAGAAAGAAAAGGGAGGAGGGAGGGGCAGCTTGGGGGAGGAAAAATTTTGCAGAGAACAACGTGCTTGCAAAGGAACTGAAAGGGTGTCTTTTTAAGAAAGAAAAGGGACGAGGGAGAGGCAGCTTGGGGGAGGAAAATTTTTGCAGAGAACAGCGTGCTTGCAAAGGAACTGAAACAGTGTCTTTTGAAGAAAGAAAAGGGAGGGGTGCCCCCCTTGCCTTTCTTCCTTCCCACTCACCCTTTAGCCTAGCCTTGCTTCTTCCAACCACCCCCTTTAGCTGCTCCTCCCTGCCCTCTGTTCGCCTCCCTTCTAAAGTTTGGGATTTTCCAGAAGGATTTGCATGCATTATTTGCTTTTACATTGATTCCTATGGGAAACATTGTTTCATCTTACGAACTTTTCACCTTACGAATCTCCTCTTGGAACCAATTAAGTTCATATGATGAGGTACCACTGTATTGTTATGTTATTGTTATTTATTAGATTTGTATGCCGCCCCTCTCCGTAGACTTGAGGCGGCTCACAACACAATAAAACAGTTCATGGCAAATCTAATAATTTACAATTTAAAATATTTTTTAAAAACCCATTATTAAGCAGACATACATACAAACATACCATACATAAATTATATAGGCCCGGGGGAAATATCTCAGTTCCCCCATGCCTGACGGCAAAGGTGGGTTTTGAGGAGTTTACGAAAGGCAAGGAGGGTAGGGGCAGTTCTAATCTCTGGGGGGAGCTGGTTCCAGAGAGTCGGGGCCTCCACAGAGAAAGCTCTTCCTCTGGGGCCCGCCAACTGGCATTGTTTAGTTGATGGGACCCGGAGAAGGCCCACTCTGTGGGACCTAATCGGTCGCTGGGATTCGTGCAGCAGAAGGCGGTCTCGGAGATATTCTGGTCCGATTTTAAATATTAAATAGAGCTTTCAGGTTATTCTATATGGAAAAGTATATCTCTGTAAACTTCTGTTTTTTTCAGATATTCATCACTGTGAATTGTCTAAGCACAGACTTCTCTTCTCAAAAAGGGGTCAAGGGTCTTCCTTTGATGATTCAGATCGACACATACAGTTATAATAATCGCAGCAATAAACCCATCCATCGCGCCTTCTGCCAAATCAAAGTTTTTTGTGACAAGGTAAGATAATTTTTTAAATTATGACATAACTGGGAGAGAAAACCTTTTTTTCTTTCTTTGGTTAATTATTTTCGTTTTCTAGATTTGATTTTTATCATTGTTTATGCTTACAAGTCATTTTCATTTTAGCTTTGTTTCAGAGCTTTTTTCATTTGCTTTGCTATTGAGTTTTTCAGAGATACAGTGATACCTCGTCTTACAAACGCCTCGTCATACAAACTTTTCAAGATACAAACCCGGGGTTTAAGATTTTTTTGCCTCTTCTTACAAACTATTTTCACCTTACAAACCCACTGCTGCCGCTGGGATGCCCCGCCTCTGGACTTCCATTACCAGCGAAGCTCCTGTTTTTGCGATGCTGCGATTTCACTGATGCTCCCCTCGCTGGGAAACCCCACCTCCACACTTCCGTTGCCAGCGAAGCGCTCATTTTTCGATGCTGGGATTCCCCTGCAGCATCGCAAAAACACAGAAGTCTGGAGGTGGGGTTTCCCATGGAGGGGAGCCTCAGGGGAATCTCAGCAGCACAAAAACGGGCCCTTCGGCTGGCAAAAGGGGTGAATTTTGGGCTTGCACGCATTAATCGCTTTTCCATTGATTCCTATGGGAAACATTGTTTTGTCTTACAAACTTTTCACCTTAAGAACCTCGTCCCGGAACCAATTAAGTTTGTAAGACAAGGTATCACTGTAGTGGCAAGAGTGGAAATTATTTGGGATAACATTTTAAATTCCAGAATCCCCAGATATTCCATGTTGATAACAGCACTCTTTCCCTCTTACAATTTTATTTTATTTACTATCTGATTACCTGGCGTTGCCCAGGGATTTATTTAACCCAATTTTGTATCAGACAGGAAAAGGAATGAATTATATCTATAATTTAAAATGCAATTTTATTTACAGGGTTTTAAAAGTAGTACCGGGGAGGGCAGGGGTGAGTTGGGTAGGGCCAGCCAGTCCTTGCAACTACCGGTTCGGTGAACTAGATATAAAATTAGCATCCACTTTGCCCAAACCGTGCCAAGCCGGCCGAATCCCACCCCTGATTCTGTGGGGTTTCTTACGGAGCACTTAAAACAAATTGACATTTTAAAAAGAAATAATACGGGGGTCGCCCATAAAGTAATGCACCACATTTTTTTTCTTCAACAATTATTTATTTAACACCATGAAACCTACACACAAGAAAGAATGATGTTTCTTCTACACTCCCTATTTTTCCATGTAATATCCGTCCCGTTATATGGCCTTCCTCCAGAGGGACACAAGGGCATGAAGGCCCTGTCGGTACCACTCCCTTGTTCTAATGGCCTCACCCTCTGTGCTTCTGTTCTGTTCTTCTAATGGCCTCAATCTCTGCACCCAGCGACTAACCGTCCTTCTGTCGACTGCAGATTCTCCATAAACTGTACACAAACATTTATGAATGTTCCCAACAGTTTCTTTCTCCGCAGTGAGACATTAAATGACGACACACTGCTTGCATTGTACAGACGCCAATTTCGAAACACTGCTGCAGCTACGCTCTCTGTCTGAAGAAACACAGAATTTACACACGCACTCCTGACAATTCAAATAACATATATCTAAAGTTTCGCATTCGTACCATTATTGTAGGCTGATTTTAAAAAAAATAAATATTTATTTATTTATTTATTTATTAAATTTGTATGCCGCCCCTCTCCGTAGTGTCGTGGCGGCTCACAACAGTAATAGAAAAATTCAAGTCAATGAAATTCAATTTATTAGATTTATATGCCGCCTCGGGGCGGCTCACAACAACAATAAAAACAGTATAACAATGGAACAGTGTAGAATACAAATCTAATAATTAAAACTAAAAACCCATAATTTAAAAAACATGCACACAACATACCATACATAAACAATATAGGCCTGGGGAAGTTATATCAGTTCCCCCAAGCCTGACGACAGAGGTGGGTTTTAAGGAGTTTACGAAAGGCAAGGAGGGTGGGGGCACTTCTAATCTCAGGAGGGAGCTGGTTCCAGAGGGTCGGGGCCACCACAGAGAAGGCTCTTCCCCTGGGACTTGCCAAATGACATTGTTTAGTCTACGGGACCCGGAGAAGGCCAACTATGTGGGACCTAATTGGTCGCTGGGATTCGTGCGGCAGAAGGCGGTCTCAGAGATATTCTGGTCCGATGCCATGAAGGGCTTTATAGGTCATAACCAACACTTTGAATTGTGACCGGAAATTGATGGGCAACCAATGCAGACCGCGGAGTGTTGGTGTAACATGGGCATACCTGGGGAAGCCCATGATTGCTCTTGCAGCTGCATTCTGCACGATCTGAAGTTTCCGAACACTTTTCAAAGGAAGCCCCATGTAGAGAGCATTACAGTAGTCAAATCTTGAGGTGATGAGGGCATGAGTGACTGTGAGCAGTGAGTCCCGATCCAGGTAGGGTCGCAACTGGTGCACCAGGCGAATCTGGGCAAACGTCCCCTTGCCACAGCTGAAAGATGGTTCTCTAATGTGAGCTGTGGATTGAGGAGGACGCCCAAATATGGTGCATTACTTTCTGGGCGACCCTCGTTCAATTCGTAAAAAGAAAAAAAATACAGATACAAGCCAGTGCAAAATACATTGCAAATTAATAAACAATTGGCATTCTTAAAATTCTTTTAGAAATAGCAAAGAAGCCAGTTTGATGTAGCAGTTAAGGCATCAGGCTAGAAATTGGGAGATGTTGAGCTCTAGTTCCAGCTCTGAATAACCCTGGGACAGTCACTTTTTCTCAGCCCCAGGAAGGAGGAAATGGCCACTTCTGAAAAACCTTGCCAAGAAAACTGCAGGAACTCCACACTCAACTGAATGGAAGGGGAAGAAATGGTAACAAGGAAATCAAATGGCTCTTGGGTGGTTCTTTTCACTGTTGGCAAAAAACATATAGTGTTCTAACACACACACACACACACAGAGACAGAGAAAGAGAGAGGGAGAGAGAGAGAGAGAGAGAGAGAATACTTGCACATCTTCATATATGTGTAAATTTAATTTAATTTAATTTGATTTGATTTATTAAATTTATAAGCCGCCCAATTCCTTGCTGACTCTAGCCAGCATACAACAAGTAAAAACAATATAAAAACAATGAAGGCATATACAGTATTAAAAAATGTGCAAATGAAAACATAGTGAGAACTTCTTACAGTCCAAAGAGAAATACTGTACAGCTAATTTCACCAATCGTGGGAAAGACTGAGATCAATTGATTGTGAACCTGCTTGCTCGACTGTCTATGTGTTGTGCACTAGGGGGTGTCTTTAAATCCTCTGTTCTCTCCTTTTTGTAATAGCGTTTGTTTATTTATTTATTTATTTTGTCCAATACACAATGAGGGTTTTAGTGGGTATATATATATGTATATACATATAGTAAAATACATGATGAAGGTTATAGAGGAGATACTCATAGTAAAATATATCTAAGAAATAATAGAAAAGAAGATATAGTAATAGAGCATATCAATGATAAGAATAGAAGAAGAGATATAGGGATAGAAGAAAGGTATAGGAGATATAGGAGAGCAAACTTGTACTCGCCTCTTATTTTGTTTACAAACTAACTAGGATACCTTGAAATAGAGGACCATTCTTTCAGAGTAAGATAGTTCTCTTCAAAGCATGACATCACTTGATCTCCACCAGAGGAATGCTTGTTCGTATATTTCTTTATTAGATAGTATTTTATCCATTATAATCCCAATCCTCTTGGCACTCCTTAGGGATATTTAGAAGCTGGAAGATTTTTGATAGCCAAGCTGTTATGAAAAGGCCTGTTGGGATACCATTGGACATTACATCCCAGTCCAGCAATTTCACTCTACCCACAAAGAGGGAAAAATAATAATAGCTGAAATCTGGTTGCTAAGCGATGAGAACTCCTAAGATGCAGTTGCGGATCGGGTGGGGAGAAGGCATAACAGAGTGGTAGAGCAATAAAAGGCTATCCAAGCTATGCCATTAGCTCATATATGTTATTTATTTTATTTATTTTATTTATTCATTTGTCCAATACACAATACATATGGAAGAGAATAGACATGTGATAATATAAAAGAGGGTGAAGGTGAACTTAGAGGAGAGGATATATGAAAGGAAGAAAATATATATGATATATGAGATAAAGGAAAGACAATTGGACAGGGGACGAAAGGCACACTGGTGCACTTATGTACGCCCCTTACTGACTTCTTAGAAACCTGGAGAGGTCAATCACGGATAGTCTAAGGGAGAAATGTTGGGGGTTAGGGGTTGACACTATGGAGTCCGGTAATGAGTTCCACGCTTCGACAACTCGATGGTTAAAGTCATATTTTTTACAGTCAAGTTTGGAGCGGTTAATATTAAGTTTGAATCTGTTGCGTGCTCTTGTGTTGTTGCGGTTGAAGCTGAAGTATGTATGTATGTACTTTGCTTCTGGACTGTCCAACAAGTAGAGTTGCAATGTGATATCACAATAACCCCCCTCTTTTTTTTAATAAAAAAGAAGGTGGGTTTGTTGCAAGCAATGATTCTTAAGCGTTGTGTTTTAACGGTCTATTTCTTTACATCAAATATTTGCAGAGATTTAAGGATACAAGCTGCCTGGTAAAAGCTCAGTAAATACCAAAGGAGTTTACAGTCTTATTCTAACTATTATTCCACTTGATGAGGGTTTTTTTTTTAAAGGGGAGGAGGGGTAAGTGGGGGGAAGAGCTTAAAAGACTAAGACTCATCAAAGGTGACCTATAGACGACAAGAAGTAGAACCTTTGAATTATACATATTCATCACTTTGACTATCCTGTTTAATTGATACTTCAGATTTCATGGTTGGGAAGCAGGAAATGAGTGTTGACAGATCTAATCAGAGCCCTCTTAAAAGTGAGAGAAAAGAGCAGAAGGGTAGTTAAAATGTTACTCTTATCAAACCTAAGATTCTGGGTAGCTCAGGAGGCTTAAAATAGGATGTGTGATCACTCAAACTGAAGCTTGCCCCAGGCTGCGGATTGCCAGAAATTGGGAACGCTTAGATTCTTTGTTAGCTTAGTTACAAAAGATCTCTCTATGCCAGTGATTTTCAACCAGTGTGCCATAGCACACTAGTGTGCCGCGAGACATGGTCAGGTGTGCCGCGAAAAAGGAAGCTCAGGTTCCAGTCTTGAAACTTTTTGCTGAGAGAGAGTGAGAGAGAGAGAGAAAGCAAGAGAGAGAGAGAGAAAGAGAGAAAGAGTGAGAGAGAGAAAGAAAGCAAGAGAGAGAGAGAGAGAAAGAGAGAGAAAGAAAGCAAGAGAGAGAGATAAATGAGCAAAAAGGAGAGGAAAAAAAGAGAAATGAGAAAATTATTGAGACAGAGAATGAGAGGCAAGAAAGAGAAACAAAAGAGAGAGAGAAGTGACTCTTGATTTAAAGCATATGATAAAAAGCACCCAAAGAATAAGAGACAAAAAAACCCCAGCCCTCACCTGTTTTTGGAAATGGTTCAAGAGTGTGTATGTACACACACACACATACACACACAAGGGTGGGGAGGAGACAGGGATGGAAAAAGAAAGAAAAGTGTCTTAGGGTGTCATTTTGTTTGGTGGTGTGCCCCAGGATTTTAAAATGTAAAAAATGTGCCGCGGCTCAAAAAACGTTGAAAATCACTGCTCTATGCCTCTGGATTCTGGGGTTGGAGAAGGTTGGAGAAGGGGTTTCTATACCCTGCATTCTCAGTGACGATCCGTGGAACCATAAATGCCTCTGGAAATGTGGTCCTAAGATAACCATTTATAGCAGGGGTCTCCAACCTTGGCAACTTTAAGACTTGTAGACTTCAACTCCCAGAATTTAACTGGGAGCTCAAGTAGAGATAGCCCTACCATTCAACAGAGTGAGGTGGCCATCCCAGGCAATAAATAAAGAGCGCAGATTGGATGACAAATCTACACATGAACTCTGTTACATATGTAAGACCTTCCATGTTGCTCTTAGGTGGTATGAGTAGCAGCTGGAGGTTCCTACTTACTGCTGCTACCGGAATGATGTGCGCGCAGCTTCTTGTCACCGGCGTGTACGTGCATCTGCCCCAGCAAAATTTTATTTCTGCACATGTGCAGGAAGCAAAAACTCGTGAGAGGACACGTGTCTATGGAGAGGGGCGGCATACAAATCTAATTAATAATAATAATAATAATAATAATAATAATAATAATAATAATAACAGTAAAATTTCAGTGGGGTTTTTTTTTTGCTTCCACGCATGTGCAGAAGCAAAAAATTGCTAAAATCTCACACGCGTATACATCCTCTCACAAAATTTTGCTTCCTGTGCAAAATTTCGCTGGGGCGCACATGCGCACATCTCCATTTCGTTACCGGTATGGAGTGTGGCCTGTACCGGCTAGCAACCCATTCCTGATGAGTAGATACTACTCCCACATTGCAAGTATGGAAGAAGGTGCCCTTACCCATGAAATCAGCTTTTAGGATGTGAGCAGTGGTAGGTTGTAAATTATTTTGCTCTCGCACGTGACACTTCTACGCATGTGTAGAAGCATTCTGGGAGGATGGCTGAATCCTCCAGCCACCGGCACTACCGGTTCTAAGGACTGGTGTGAACCCACTGCTGGATGTGTGGTTTGTTTGTTTGTTTGTTTGTTTGTCTGCCTGTCTGCCTGTCTGTCTATCATTCATTCTATTTATTTATTTATTTACTTACTTACTTACTTACTTACTTACTTACTTACTTACTTACTTACTTACTTACTTACTTACTTACTTATTTACTTACTTATTTGACTTTTATGCCGCCCCTCTTTGAGGACTCAGAGCGGCTCACAACATATAATAAAACAATACATAACAT
Organism: Erythrolamprus reginae; assembly: GCF_031021105.1. Taxonomy (NCBI): domain Eukaryota; kingdom Metazoa; phylum Chordata; class Lepidosauria; order Squamata; family Dipsadidae; genus Erythrolamprus; species Erythrolamprus reginae. The sequence goes on from NC_091952.1 coordinate 230,126,865, forward strand.
TTTGGGTCAAATTTATAAATATAAATAAATATAAATATAAATAATATAAATATAAATATAAATATAAATATAAATATAAATATAAATATAAATATAAATATAAATATAAATATAAATATAAATATAAATATAAATATAAATATAAATATAAATATAAATATAAATATAAATATAAATATAAATATAAATATAAATATAAATATAAATATAAATATAAATAAACACACACACATATAATACATAAAACAAGCACAGAAAGGTTTTAAGAAATAGCCTTTGACATTAAAACCCAAGATGATGAAAAATATACAGTGGTACCTCAAGATACGAACCCCTCGTCTTACGAACAACTCGTAATACGAACCCGGGGTTCAGAAAAATTTTGCCTCTTCTTACGAACTTTTTTCGAGTTACGAACCGGCGTTCGGAGACTGCTGGGAAGCCGCGCGGCTGTTTTAAAAGGTGACAGCCAGGCGGCGGGGCTTCCCAGAAGCCTCCCGAACGCCGGTTCGTAACTCGAACAAAGTTCATAAGAAGAGGCAAAATTTTGCTGAACCCCGGGTTCGGTTCGGGAGACAGCTGCGAAGCGGCGCGGGTGTTTTAAAAGGTCGCAGCCGGCCTGGGGGGCTTGCCAGCACCCCCCCGAACCCGGGTTCGGGGTTCGGGGGGTGCTGGCAAGCCCCCCAGGCCGGCTGCGACCTTTTAAAACACCCGCGCCGCTTCGCAGCTGTCTCCTGAAGCCGAACGCTAAAGCCGAACTTCTGCGTTCGGCTTCGGGAGACAGCTACGAAGCGGCGCGAGTGTTTTAAAAGGTCGCAGCCGGCCTGGGGGGCTAAAGCCGAACTTCCGCGTTCGGCTTCAGGAGACAGCAGGGAAGCGGCGCGGCTGTTTTAAAAGGTCGCGCGGCTTCCCAGCAGTCGCCAAAAGTCGGTTTTTTGCGGGGGTTTTTTTTGTTGCACGGATTAATTGACTTTACATTGTTTCCTATGGGAAACAATGTTTCGTCTTACGAACCTTTCGTCTTACGAACCTCCTCCTTGCACCAATTAAGTTCGTATCATGAGGTATTACTGTATAGCTAAAACTAACTGTGATATGTGAGAAGGAATAAAACCCCATTTTGTCCCTCAGTTCAGGCAGTAAAAGGCCTTCAAATAACTTTTAACAGGGCCGCCTTGGTTATAGGCGCTGAGGCTACAGGGATCAAATTTATTCATTAATTTATTCAACTTCCATGCCGCCCAATTTCGAAGGACTCAGGGCGGCTTACAACAATAATAAAAAATACAATATAAATAGATACAAAGCGATAAAAAAAAGGTCAAACATTATCTAAAACTAAAACATTATCTAATGGCATTTAAGCAGACCTAGCAACATGAGAGGTGGAGGTTAGGACAAACCTGGGCCCTATTTTGTATTTGTTGTCTCTCCGTAAATCCACCTGTGCCATCTAGTGGCATAGCACGAAAATACTGATGGATAAATATTGTGTTTGGGTAAATATTGTGGAAAAGGAGAGATGAGGGACACTTTATTATTTTTACACCTTGTCTTTCTTCCAAGGAACTCCAGATGGCATAAATAGTTTCTCTATTGCTCACCTTCTCTTCATTGCAACCATGTAAGTTGTAGGTTAGTTCTGGGACTTTGTGACAGGCATATTTGTATTCAGTTTCTTTTTAATGCTTACATTTTCCCAGCGTGTGTCCAAAGCATCTCAGCCCAGATAGAAATAAACTACAAATAACATAAAATGAATAAGAATTGATGTGTTATAAAATATCCAGAAAATGTAGCAGCCTTCTAGGAAAAGAAAGAATTGCCGCAAGGAAAGAGTCCCAAAGAAACGAAAGAAAACAGTGACAGTCACTGAATATATGTCATACAGTACACATCTTACGCATGTGAAAACGACTGGGGCTTTGATTGGCCATCATTTCCCATCATTTTGAAATCAATGGCCATTGCTGCAGATGACCCTGGACTTATGACAGTTCACAAAAACAAGGCCTAGAAATCTGCGGAGAGAGGCGGCATACAAATCCAATCAATCAATAAATAATAAATAAATAAACTTCATCTATAAGCAACCAATGCAGCGCCTAGAGAATAGGCATTACAGTGGTACCTCTACCTAAGAACGCCTCTACTTACAAATTTTTCCAGATAAGAACTGAGTGTTCAAGATTTTTTTTGCCTCTTCTCAAGAACCATGTTCCACTTACAAACCCGAGTCTCCGAGACTGTAATCGGAAAAGGCAGGGAGAAGCCTCCTTGGGGCCTCTCTAGGAATCTCCTAGGTGGAAACAGGCCCGGAAAAGGCAGGGAGAAGCCTCCGTGGGGCCTCTAGGAATCTCCTGGAGGAAACAGGGCCAGAAAAGGCGGGGAGAAGCCTCTTTGGGGCCTCTAGGAATCTCCTGGAGGAAACAGGGCCAGAAAAGGCGGGGAGAAGCCTCTGTGGGGCCTCTAGGAATCTCCTGGAGGAAACAGGGCCAGAAAAGGCGGGGAGAAGCCTCTTTGGGGCCTCTAGGAATCTCTTGGAGGAAACAGGGCCAGAAAAGGCGGGGAGAAGCCTCTGTGGGGCCTCGCTAGGAATCTCCTGGGAGGAAACAGGGCCTCCACCCTCCCTGTGGTTTTCCCAATCGCACACATTATTTATTTATTTATTTATTTATTTATTATTTGGATTTGTATGCCGCCCCTCTCCGAAGACTCAGGGCGGCTCACAACAAGTGAAACAATCATAATAATCCAAATAATTAAAATATTTAAAGATTTAAGAAAAACCACATATACTAACAAACACACACACAAGCATACCATGTATAAATTAAACGTGCCCAGAGGAGATGTTTAATTTCCCCATGCCTGACGGCAAAGGTGGGTCTTAAGGAGTTTACGGAAGGCAGGAAGAGTAGGGGCAGTTCTAATTTCCGGGGGGAGTTGGTTCCAGAGAGCCGGTGCCGCCACAGAGAAGGCTCTTCCCCTGGGACCCGCCAACCGACATTGTTTAGTTGACGGGACCCGGAGAAGGCCCACTCTGTGGGACCTAATCGGTCGCTGGGATTCGTGCAGCAGGAGGCGGTCTCGGAGATATATTATTTGCTTTTACATTGATTCCTATGGGAAAAATTGCTTCTTCTTACAAACTTTTCTACTTAAGAACCTGGTCACAGAATGAATTAAGTTCGTAAGTAGAGGTACCACTGTATTTGACAAATAGTGACTTTCACCTATATGGACAGGGGCAACCACAATTGGCTTTGAATGTAGTTTCCAGATAATCTTTGCAGGCAACTCCATATTCTTAATATATTTTTATGTAATCCATTTCTAAAAGGACTGTTATAAATTCACACTGTATTTGCAAAACAGAGGCTGTTCTGTGTCTGAATTTGCAATGCAGTTGACTTACATTAAGGGCTTGACAATTCAGGGCAGAGATTTGTTTCCGTTCAGTGTTAATTCAATTGCTCTTAAAACCCTTTCACCCTTCTGGAGAATAGTTAGCTATTCCTTATTACCATAAAATGGTACTTTACAAAAAACAAAAAAAAGGGGCCTTAAATAGCACGAGGCAGGTTGTCAAGGAAACTCAGCTCTGACACCAAGCAAATTTAAGATTAATTTATTGTAGGCAGAAGCTGCTATCGACTATGGGAGTGGAGGAGTTTGTGTCATAAATCATGGTCTTTTAAAATACTATGTATGTACTGCTCCTGCAACTATTGCATCATTTTATCTTTATTCTGCCATCCCCGAGAGAATTGAGAAATTAAACTATAGAAATCAAAAGTAGTCTTGCTGACATCAGGGTGATAGAACATGTCCATCTGGTCTCTGCGGAGTCTAACTTTCCAAAGTTAGACTCTGATATTACTTATCCATCTCAAATAAGATATTACCTTATCCATCCTTATATTCATGTTCTGCCGGCGTGTCCCAACCGCCCGTAATTACAGGGTAATTAGTCAAGAAAGACACACACCACATGATAGAAGGAAAATCAAAAGTCTTTATCAACAGAAAAGCAGAAAAAACTCCCTTTTTAAATGTCAAAGGGATTTTCTGGTACACACAAGGCACAGGTTAAATGCAATCCAATTGCTCACCCAATAACTGGGAAATTGAGTCCAAATTCCAAAGTCCAGAAAGTCCACATACAGTCTTGAACAGGGAAACAGCAAAACCACGATCTTGACAAACTATGAATCAGATAAACTTCTAAAAGGCTAAATCAGCATGTACTCTTTTTATCTGTAGCACTAATCACAGCAGCGTCACCCAACCACAGGTGGCCTCACTTATCTCCTGTAATAATCCTTCAGTTGTTCTCTTCTACGCATCACACTCCGCATGCGTGGGTCTGCCATAAGTTCTTGTTCAGAATCCAGGGATGATAAGGAAGATTGATCTCCTCCCGGGCTGTCTGCCAAACTCTCCTTTTCTCTGTCACTCACGCTTCCTTGGTCAGAGGAGACTTCATCAGCAGATTCTATCGGGAGCAAAACAGGCCTGTGGTATGTGGATGTTTCCCCCACATCCACCTCCTCATTCCTTGGGGCAGGAGCTGGGCCAGAGCCAACCACAACATATACATATATCAACAAATGCATACACACAAACACCATCAGTCATTCAGTTTGTCTGTCAGTCTGTCTGTATCTCCATCCATCCACCTAAAATATCTCTATCTAGCCATCGGTCATTCAGTTTGTCTTTCAGTCAGTCTGTCTGTCTGTATGTCCATCCATCCATCCATCCATCCATCCATCCATCCATCCATCCATCCATCCATCCATCCATCCATCTAGAATATCTCTATCTAGCCATCTTTTTGTCTGCCAAATTTCAACTTTTATAGTACTTGCCACAGCTGTTGATCATGCTACTGAAAATTCCAGAAACTGTGATCTTAAAACATTAGATTAGGCATTTGACCACAGTAGGAAAGACTTATGCCATAGGATCTACAAGGTTGTCCAATCTATGGTCCAGTTGTTATCTCTGGAAGGAGAATCTCAAAACACCTCATCTTATTTCTTATGAGATTCTTTGTCTTAGCTTTGATGTGGTCAGTGGTTGGAATAGAGGAGTCCTCTCTAAAATAGGATATATGATCCCTTATGTCAGCCCCCTTCCAGAATAAATCTGATTTTAGCACACTTGGTATATATCCCATTCTATGCATTAAAAAGAAAGCAAAGAAGGAAGGCAAAAATGCCCTACTGTGAACAGTATGTGTGCATATATTTTTGCAAAAAAAAATAAAAATTGTTCACTATTACCATGCTAGGGTCTGGAATGAAAATATTCGGATGACTAACCAAGCTTGTGAAATATTAACATTAAAAGTTTATCCATTTGAAACGCAGCACGGTGCTATGTAGAATTGGCCTGCAGCCCCCTGCCTTGCCATCATAAATTTCCCATGGCTTCCCATTGGTTTATAAATCCCCCTTACCCATCTCATGCTAAGGGAGAATAAAGTGCTCTGGGGAAGGTAGCTTGTTAATTCACCAGCTTGGCACCAAGTTAAATTGCACAGTTAAGTGCAAGGCAGTGGGATGCAAGCCAGAATCCTATAGCCATTTAATAGAGATTCTGGTCTCAAGCAGCGAGAACAGCACGATAGAATGAAGAGCATCTAAGATTTTCAATATTATTACTGCTTGGGGTGATGAACAAAAGGGTTGTTTAACTCCACCATGTTAGCAATGGATAAATGACCGATCCTTCTTTGCCTTTGGGTGACCTCCCATTCCCAAGTATGATTTTTATGGCAGCAGTGAGGAAGTTGAGGCAGTTCTGAAACCCAAGAGCCATATGCCCAAGAGCCATATACTTTCATCCTAAAGTAGAGGTCTTGGCAGCTTTAAGACTTGTGGACTTCAACTCTGCAAGTCTTAAAGTTGTCGAGGTTGGAGACCCCTGTCCTAAAGCAAGGAACTGATTTAGAGTAGGAAAAGAAAAAACAATGATAAGAATCAGATAGAGAAGAGAGGGGAGGGAAGGAAGGGAGAGAGAGAAAAGGAAGGAAGGAAGGAAGGGAAAAAAAGAAAGACACAATTTTAACTTTGATCAATAGCTTCCTTCTCAGTTGTTTACTCTCACAGAAGATATTTCTGTTCAGAAGATATTTCAATTGCTGATCTTAATAAGATCACCACTAAATGTTACCAATTTTTATTTATTATTTATTTATTTATTAGACTTTGATGCCACCCTTCGACTGCGGGGCGGCGTACAACATTGTAAATACAAACAATATATGTGAAGAAATCTAATTATTTTGTTTAAAAAAAGAAATATACAAAGTTAGCAGAAATTCTAAAAACCTCGTGTACAGCCATCCACGTTCGTCCAATTCATTCACAACATTGGCCAGAGGCAATCTCGTTGCTCACGGTCCCCATGCCCGAAAATTTTATTTTCTGAATGAGGGAAGCCAAGCTGGAATTCCTTTGGCTTAAAAGAAATCATTTTAAGCATTTTTCTTAAAATCATTTTATTTGGGGAGGGTGCTTTAAGTCATAGACCAAGTTCAGCCAGCTACTTTTCTCCCTTAAACAACACTAGGCCTACCAGTTTCTAACCTGGTGCCTTAACCAGAACATCAAACAGGCTCCCTTTGGTTATTATTGTTGCCCTAAAGCAGGGATAGGCAAAGTTGGCTCTTCTATGACTTGTGGACTTCAACTCCCAGAATTCCTGAGAGAATCATGCTAGCTCAGGAATTCTGGGAGTTGAAGTCCACATGTCATAGAAGAGCCAACTTTGCCTACCCCCTGCCCTACAGGGAACATGTTATTCATGGCTTATGGCATCCGTTTGCAATCTGGCCTTTCCAAACATATTAGATATAATAGCCACAACAGAGATGGTTTCTGGCTGGTTCACACTGGTTCGCCTGAACTGGTAGCAAACTGCTGGTGATGTTACAGAGCCAGCTATGTTGATGCCTATCCATGGACGCCACCATCTTTTTTTGGGGGGGGGGGGGGTAATTTTTTTAATTTTTTGCTATTTTTTTTCTTCTGCGCATGCGCAAAAGCCAAGTTCCTGGCACTGCACATGCACCGCCATCTTATTTTTGGCTTTTGGGAGGGATTTTTTAAACAAATTTTTGGCACTGCGCATGCTTGCACCCACCCGCGAAGCATGGCAGAATGCATGTGCAGCCACGCAGCATGGGAGGAAGCAAACCAGTGGCAAGGCAAGTTAGAACCCACCCCTGAGCTACAAACACTAATCAACATGGTTGGAGAAGTTGTAATCCAACACAATGAGCAAATCTGATACAGTATAAGGAATGAAGTACCAACGGATTGTACTGGCTGTTCATTTATTATTTGATTTATAGGCTGTTTAGTTTCATCACAACTCAAAAGTGATTATGGTTTGACCTAAGGAACGAGAACATGGCTGTATATCATTTATTTCATAATTTTGTTTATTTATCAAATGTATTTTTCTATCTGCTTGTCATATTTGAAAAATTTGGAATGGCAGGTTTTTTAAAAGGAAAGCTAGATCTCCTTTGGGCCCAGTTCAACTTCTTTGTCAGTGTTTCCTAAAGTGTGGTACGTGTACCCCCAGGGGTATAGGAAGAGTTTGGTGGGGGTACATGTTCAGAAAAAGTTCTGAAATACATCTTGCCTTTTTCAACTTCATATTTATGTGAAGTTGCTTTTTCAGCATTTGTAGACATTAAGTAGAAAAGGAGGAACAGACTACTGGACGTGGAATCGCATCTCAGATTAAAATTAACAACCAGGGAACCAAATTATGACAATCTATCATTTCAGCACAATTTCATCCTTTTCATTGATCCAAATAAATGTTATTTATAGTATAACTTTTATTTATATTTTATTATGAATAATTTTATTTTTCGTTTATTATTTTGTATATGTAACAAAAAAAGAAAAAATAAATATACTGTACTTTGATTGTTATTAAAATACATCCATTTTTTTTTATGAGGGGTACTAAGTGTTACAAAAATTATAGAAGGGTATACATATGTCAAAAGTTTGGGAAACACTGCTCTAGGTGACTGTACTGAAACAGTTTAGGATTATTATTGGCGGTGGTTGAGCTGGTTTTTCAGTCCGGCTTGCAGCCCTAGAATTTCCAGGGAATGGCTCTTATGCCAACAAACCAAGTGTGACCAGGTTTTCAAGGCTTTTTGGAAGGCCAGTAGGGTGAGGGCAGTACGAACCTCGGGAGTGGTGGTGGTAGTTGGTTCCAAAGAGCCACCAAAGAGAAGGCCCACCCTCAGGGCCCTGCCCACCGGCGCTGCTTAGTCGATGGGACCCGTCCAACCATGTGGGCTCAAATCAGTTGCTGGAAGGTATGCGGCAAGAGACGGTCCTGAAGATAGTTTGGTCCTCATCCATGGTGGACACCTCAGAACACAAAGAAAATCAGAAATACCATAGTAAGCTGCCCCGAGTCCTTGGAGAAGGGCGACCCATAAAAAAATAAAAATAAAATAAAATAAATAAAATAATAAAATAAAATAAAATAAAATAAATAATACATAAATCTTTCAAAAACTGTTAATCAGAACAGTGTTCAAACCCCAAAACAATCGCAACTAGAATAAGCACATTCCTCTACAGTATAGCATAGCCTTTATTGTCATTATCGTGTGAAATTGGTCAGAACAGCCACTTACTTTAAAGCTTGTGCTTCTTGTCACAGGGAGCCGAAAGGAAAATCCGGGATGAAGAAAGAAAGCAAAACAGGAAGAAATCGAAAGGCCCAGTTTCTCAGCCAGCTTGCCCTAATGGTGAGGATGCAAACTTTTTCTCTTGGTCTATACCAGTGTTGGTGAACATTTTTTCCCTCGGGGGCTAAAAGTGTGCACGCTCGGGCTATCACATATATGAGAGTGCCCACACCTATAATTCAATACCTGGAGAGGGCAAAAATGGCCTCCCCCACTCCTGCAGAGGCCCTCTGGAGGCTGGAAGTGGCCCATTCCCTGACTCCTGTTGGGCCTGGTAGGCTCGTTTTTGGCCTCTGAGGCTTCCCTGGAGCCTGGAGAGAATGAAAACAGCCCCCAGAGGCCGTCTGGAAACCTAAAGTGTCCTCCTAAAGCCTCCATGCAAGCCAAAAATCAGCTGGCTGGTGGGCATATGCACGATGGAGATGAGCTAGGGCAACGGCTCATGTGCCAGCAGATATGGCTCTATGTGCTACATGTGGCATGCATGCCATAGGTTCACCATCACTGGTCCATAAAGTGCTGATTCTGATGCTGATAATGTCTACCCAGTCAATTACCTTTTCTTCCATTTTCCCTGAACTACTGAAGGGAAGTTGACGCCTGTGCCTCTCCAAAAGAAGAGTGACATCACCTATTTTAAAACTATGGCTGACCTGGATTCCCAACCTGTTCTTTTCATACCGGATGTTCATTTTGGCAATCTCCAAAGAGCTGGGCAGGTAAGAAACCAGGTAATGTGAAGGTCTATCCTACTTCTCGGTGGTTTGGTCCATCCTCTATTTCCCGGAAATAATTGAGCATGATCCATTCTGTGTAAATAACTTTTGGGAGTTCACTGATGTAAAGTTGAAGCTGTCTTCTTAGTAGATCACATTATTTGACCAACTAAGCCAGTAGAGCATATTAGGTAATGGCAGTGGCTATCTTCAATCTGCAAAGGCTCATTCATGGCATTATTTTATCTGGTTGCCAAAGATTGAACAGAGAACTTTCAGTATGCCACACACATCCACTTGTCTTTAGATGTGGATCGGAATTAAAATTAAATCTAACTGAACAGAGCTAAGAGTTGAGCTATCAAAATCTAGCACTTTTTCTCAGCATAACCACATTTAAAAGAGAAAGGACAAAAGTTTCATATTTATTTTAATCTACTGTTATTTAATAGGTATTAACAGCATTACTGTCAGTGAAAAAAATATTTTCTGAAATGGAAAAAGAAAAGCTGAGAGTTTAAGGTTCCTTTGATCGTGACTCTCTTTTTATAAAGAAATTCAAAGGGAAGCGGTCGCAAACTTTTCTCAGCACACAATTAGCAGAAATTACCAATTTTATTGCATCCTTTGTTCCTCAGGTCCCCCAAGGACAAATGTGACTCCTGTCCAGTGATGGGATTGAAATAATTTAACAACCAGTTCTTTGCCCTAATGACTGGCTGGGTGGGCATGGCCAGGGGTGTGACAGGGAACACTAGGCCTCCTGTAGCGCCTTGGGAACAAAAATGAGCTGTAAGAGAGGGGATGTCATCCCTTGTGCCCTATTTTGAGCTTAATAGGCCTCCCTGCAGCCTCCTGAGAGCAAAAATGGACCAGGGGGGGAACCCCACAGTGCCCCATTTTGGGCTTAAAGGGCCTTTCTGCAGCCTCCTGAGAGTGAAAATGGGCTGTGAAAAGGCTGCACTACATCCCCACATACACTCTATTTGGGGACTAGGAGGCCGCTCCGCAATCTCCTGGAGCCGGTACCACCCTGGTAACAAAAATGAGCTGTGGGGAGGGGATGCCGCTCCCCTTGTGTCCTATTTTGGGCCTAATAGGCCTCCCTGCAGCCTCCTGAAAGCAAAAACGGACCATGTTGGGGGAGAGTACCATGCTGCATCCCCCCAGTGCCCTATTTTGAGCTTAATAGGCCTTTCTGCAGCCTCCTGGAAGTGAGCATGGTCCGTGAGAAGGCTGTGCCGCACCCCCCCCCACACACACACACCTTATTTTGGGCCTAGGAGGCCTCCTGTGAGCCAAAATGCAGTGTGTGGGGACCCCCGAAAGGGGCAGCTTAGGGAGGGGAGGAACAAGCCAGTAATTTAACTACAGTGGTACCTCATGATACCAACTTAATTGGTTCCAGGAGGAGGTTCGTAAGGTGAAAAGTTCGTAAGACGAAACAATGTTTCCCATAGGAATCAATGTAAAAGCAAATAATGCGTGCAAATCCTTCAGGAAAATCCCAAACTTTAGAAGGGAGGCGAATAGAGGGCAGGGAGGAGCAGCTAAAGGGGGCGGGTGGAAGAAGCAAGGCTAGGCTAAAGGGTGAGTGGGAAGGAAGAAAGGCAAGGGGGGCGCCCCTCCCTTTTCTTTCTTCAAAAGACACCTTTCAGTGTCTGTGGCTGTTCTCTGCAGTCTTTCCTCCTCCAAGCCACCCCTCCCTTTTCTTTCTTCAAAAAAGGGGGGGAAAAGAAACCCCTTCATCCCAGCAGCAGCTGCTTGGGTTCGTAAGGTGAAAATAGTTCGGAAGAAGAGGCAAAAAAATCTTAAACACCGGGTTCGTATCTTGAAAAGTTCGTTAGAAGAGGCATTCGTAAGATGAGGTACCACTGTATCTGTTTGCCTGTACCAGCCGAAACCGTCTAAATCTCACCACTGCCCCATCCCAGAAAAAAAACGTGTCTTCCTCCTCATATTAAAATGTCAAATTTGATCCCTAGCATCAAGTCAAATATGGCTGAAAAAAATTCTTCTTAAGCCATTTTTTTTTCACATTAAAGCACAGCCACATCTTCTCCGCAGAGTTAAAGGGTGTTGACTCTTCCAGGATGGCAGGAAATACAGAGAGAAAGAGAAGAATTTCATCCTATCCGTATTTTCCACATCAGTTTACATTTTGGCAGACAAACCAACTGTGTTTACCTGGCTTTGTTTAATTCAAACAAGCAACAGAGAATGGAAGAATTCTAAAGAATGAACAGACATGACCTGTCAGAGATTTTTTTTTTTCCCACCGGTCCTCTAAAAATGAACGGGGCATGCCAAAACAGAACAAAATGAGCAACTGATTTATGTGAAAAAGAGCAAATTCATGGCTTGGCCTCTTCCTTGATTTCCTGGAAACACCAAAACTATAAATCTGTTTTTTGTTCTTTTTTGCAGGTTTATTATAACAACGATGACGAACGAGAAGGGTATGAGCTTTACTATACATTTTTTAACTAAGAATCCCTTATACAAAATATAAGTATAAACGTGAACATTCTAGTGCAAATCAAAACTCTTGTATTTGTATTTGTATTTATTAGATTTGTATGCCGCCCTTCTCCGAAGACTCGGGGCGGCTAACAACAATGTAAAAAGACAATGTAAACAAATCTAATAATAAAACAATCTAAAAAAACCCAATTTAAAGAACCACTCATACATACAAGCATACCATGTATAAATTCTATAAGCCTAGGGGAAAGGGAAGTAGAAATGATCTGATACAGTGGTATCTCTACTTGCAAACTTAATTCGTTCCATGACCAGGTTCTTCAGTAGAAAAGTTTGTAAGAGGAAGCAATTTTTCCCATAGGAATCAATATAAAAGCAAATAATGCGTGCGATTGGGGAAACCACAGAGGGGGTGGAGGCCCTGTTTCCTCCCAGAAGATTCCCAGAGAGGCCCCATGAAGGCTCCTCCCCGCCTTTTCCACCCCTATTTCCTCCCAGGAGATTCCTAGAGAGGCCCCACGGCGGTTTCTCCCCGCCTTTTCCACCCGTTTCCTCCCAGGAGATTCCTAGAGAGGTCCCACGGAGGCTTCTCCCTGCCTTTTCCGCCCCTGTTTCCTCCCAGGAGATTCCTGGAGAGGCTCCACGGAGGCTTCTCCCCACCTTTTCCGCCCCTGTTTCCTCCCGGGAGATTCCTGGAGAGGCCCCACAGAGGCTTCTCCCTGCTTTTCCGGCCCTGTTTCCTCCCAGGAGATTCCTAGCGAGGTCCCACAGAGGCTTCTCCCTGCCTTTTCCAGTTACAGTTTCGGAAGCACGGGTTTGTAAGTGGAAAATGGTTCTTGAGAAGAGGCAAAAAAATCTTGAACACCCGGTTCTTATCTAGAAAAGTTCATAAGTAGAGACGTTTGTAGGTAGAGGTACCACTGTATTTAGTATCATAATCTGTATACACACACAGCATATAGTTTTGGCTAGGTATGATTTAAAACTCCCAACCATGCCAGGACATTTGAAGCAGGGGCAAAGTAAATTCCACATTAATAGAAGACTTAACAAATTTTTTCGAACTTGAATAATGCACATTAAAAAAAAATCCAGTTTAGCTTGCCAATTGTGAAATACGTTGTGAAAATAATCATTTGTAAATCATCTGGAGCTCAGTGGCTGTTGGAATTTCCTCTTAGCTCCACTTACCTTCCTGTGACCTGCCTGCCTGCTTTCTTGACCTTTAGAGTAGAAACGGCTTCATATCCATGAATAACATTGAAACAGCTCCCCACAATTAAACAATGTGATCGGCTGTGGTTCTCAACCTTTCTAATGCCGCGACCCTTTAGTGCAGCTCCTCATGTTGTGGTGACCCCCAACCATAAGTCTAGCACTAATTCTCCCAACAGAGCTTTAAGCTGATTAGCAGGAAGGTCAGAAGGACACTCCCACTGTAAACACCTGATTGGTCGGATTGTGAAAATATGTTCCAAGGCACCAGAATAGAAGCTTTAGTTCCTAACACCATGGGAAATTTGTCTTTTCCCATGGTCTTAGGTGACCCCTGTGAAACAGTTGTTTAAGAACAACAGGGCTATCAAACTCCCGGCCCACGGGCCATATGCATCACATGCTGGCTACCTCTTCACCTGGTTTGGCGAAGGAGGGGAAAGTCCTGATACGTCAATGATGACACTGTGACGCCGTGAGTTTGATACCCTGCTGTAGGTCATCCTTTATTGTTATGTACAGTGTTCCCTCTATTTTTGCGGGGGATGCGTCCCGAGACCGCCCGCAAAAGTCGAATTTCCACGAAGTAGAGATGCGGAAATAAATACATTATTTTTGGCTATGAACAGTATCACAAGCCTTCCCTTAACACTTTAAACCCCTAAATTACAACTTCCCATTCCCTTAGCAACCATTTAGATTATTACTCACCATGTTTATTTAATAAAGTTTATTTTTAAAAATGTTTTTTAAAGGCAGACGAAAGTTTGGCAATGACATATGACATCATCGGGCGGGAAAAACCGTGGTATAGGGGGGGAAACCGCGAAGTATTTTTTTAATTAATATTTTTGAAAAACCGTGGTATAGACGTTTCGCGAAGTTCGAACCCGCGAAAATCGAGGGAACACTGTATAATGTTTCCCCCCTTGGCATCTATTATCTGCTTTTGAATTTTTAGTGTTTCTTGCTTTTGAAGCATAAGCTGCTCAGAGAAATTTGAAATCAGAAAGCCTGTAAATTATATTAAATAAACAAATGGAAGTTGAGTTCCCAAGAGATCCAGTTTTGTTAGTATGTATAAGCACAAAAGTGGTTTATAGTCTTAACTTTTTTTGTGCCTAGTATCTTACATAACTCCTCAAGCTGTTAGTTTAGATAATGCATCAGCATTATGCCCCATGGAATTAACAGTACCTTGTTCTTAGAACAGGCCTATCAAAAGTGTTAGCATTTTCTTCCAAAATTATGATTTCATAATTTCACTGTACAGGCTGATCTTGATTTTTTTTTTCTGTGAACAATTAATTGATTTATGTTTATTGCATTTTAATACGTCTGGATGAAATTATAACATGATGTTTGATGGAAATAATTAGCTGGAATTTGGCGAGAAAGCCAAAGGATATATGTCAGAATTAATGCTACCTTTTGAATGTTTTAAACAGTGAGCAAATACTATACTGAAATGACCTTGCCTGATACCTTCCCTCAAGTCATAAAGAGAATTAAAATAGCAGCATAGAGAATAGATCCATAATGCTTTCTGCAGCTTTTGCCTTGATATCTATCAATATACATTCTACAGCAAGAAGGATTTAAATCCTATCAAATACATTGACATGAGATTTAGTTAGTGTAAAGGTGCTTATTTCTTTATTTTCAAAAAAGTATGCTTCATGGAAACTCCATTGGATGGATATTTTATCTTTAGTTAATCTTGATCAGCAGTTTTTCCCTGAACAATGAGGAGGATACAAAAGAACAGGATCACATGGGAAGTTCCAATTAAACTGATTTATTGTCCATGCAAATGCCCATCTACTAAACTAAAAGCACTAATTTGATACTAGATAAGAGTTCAAGGGACTTTGGACTTAGTCTGTTGGTAACTACACAACGATTCTAGGCCAGTGATGGTGAACCTTTTTTTCCCTTGGGTGCCAAAAGAGGGTGGGCGCACGCTATCGTACTTCCCTGAGTGCCCACACCCATAATTCAATGGCTGGGGAGGGCAAAAACAGTTTCCTCCACCACCAGCCCTAGAGGCCCTCTGGAGGTAGGAAATGGTCTGTTTCACAGCTACTGGTGGGCCCAGTAGGCTCGTGTTTCGCCCTCCCCAGGCTCAAAGGCTTCCTTGGAGGGTAAAAATGCTCCCATCCTCCTGGAGGCTCTCTGGAAGCCAAAAATGCCCTCCAGAGCCTATGTGTGAGCCAGAAATCAGCTGGCCGGCACACACATGCACAATTATTTTTTATTATTATTATTATTATTATTATTATTATTATTATTATTATTTATTGGATTTGTATGCCGCCCCTCTCCGCAGACTTGGGGCGGCTAACAACAATGATAAAAACAGCATGTAGAAATCCAATTAATAAAACAACTAAAAACCCTTATAATAAAACCAAACATACACACAAACATACCATGTATAACTTGTAATGGCCTAGGGGGGAGGAATATCTTAACTCCCCCATGCCTGGCGGCATAAATGAGTCTTGAGTAGTTTATGAAAGACAGGGAGGGTGGGGGCAGTTCTAATCTCCGGGGGGAGTTGGTTCCAGAGGGCTGGGGCCACCACAGAGAAGGCTCTTCCCCTGGGGCCCGCCAAATGACATTGTTTAGTCGACGGGACCCGGAGAAGGCCAACTCTGTGGGACCTTATCGGTCGCTGGGATTCGTGCGGAAGCAGGCGGTGGAGCTGAGCTAGGGCAACAGCTTGTGTGCCAGCAGATATGGCTCCACGTGCCACCTGTGGCCCCCATGCCATTGGTTCACCATCACCGTCCTAGGCTGATTCCTCTTTTGACCCTGCCCCCCAGGCTCTGCCATTCCTTATCCTTACAATTATTGTGTCTTGATTAATTTACATATCTGTTTCTTTTTGTTCTTCTACGCAGTGGCAGTATTCTAGCTAAACGGATATTCCGCACAGTTGAAGAGGACTTTGCTCCACCACCATTGAAACAAATAAAAGAAGAAGGAGCAAAAAAAGGTATTTATTTGTTCTTAGTCTTATATTTGTCTTCGTCTTATATTTCCTTCCAGCAACTGATGATCAACTACATAAAATACACAGCACTTTCCCAACTGGAGTCCCCCAAGATGTAGTGAGTAGCAGTTCCCCAGAAGATGCAAATGATAGTCCAATACATTTGGAAGCTTTTTGGAAGTTTGGTTAGAGTTTGGGACATACCGTATTGTTTGGCGTATAAGACACACCTCTTTCCTCCATAAAAGAGGCTTATACTCTGAATGTAGTTTTTTTTAAAAGTTTTTTATCCCAGTCCTAATTAGGTGCTGAGGATCTTCCCAGCTCTTATCTTGCAGGTTCTTTCATTAATGTCAATATTTTTTGCCAAGCCCTAAGTCTTTGCAGGGGTTTTTTCATTGCTCTAACTTGCTCCAAATGTTTTTTTTAAGCCCTAATCAGGTGCTAACGATGTTCCCAGCTCTTACCCACTTGCAAGTTCTTTCACTGTTACTCTCTGCAAAGAATGTTTTCCAAGCTCTAAGTCTTTGCAGGGTTTTTTTCCATTGCTCTAACTTGCTCCAAATGTTTCTTTAGAGCCCTAATCAGGTGTTAACGATGTTCCCAGCTCTTACCCACTTGCAAGCTCTTTCATTGTTACTCTCTCCCAATAAAGTTATTTTTAAAGCCCTAACCAGGGGAATAAAATAATGTGCTGAAGCTGACCAGACTAAGGACACTAACCAGATAAATATCTGGTAGGCAGATTCTTTTCCCTATTTCCCTCCCCCAAAACTAAGGTGCGTCTTATATTCTGAAAAATACGGTAGTTGAGAAATAGGCTCAAAACCTAAAAACCATGGTATATCACCAAATCACATAAATGCATGTTATAAGTAAATTACATGTAGCCCTCACTTACTGATGATAATCAGGACTGACCAAGGTGGGGGAAGCCGTCCAGCCAGTGGAAATGGCCCAGGAATGGCACAAGGAACAGATTTCCAGTACGGAAACAAAAATCCCAGCAAAAATATCCGAAATCTCATGCGATTTGGCTTGCTGTGCATGCACAGGCAGCTGAGTAATTGTGCCATGCTCTCAAACAGCAATTTTAAAGTCTTACAGAGGGCCATGTAGCAGCCAACAGATGGGAGAAATGAATCTCTTTTCATTTAGGTGTAATGGGACAGATTATGAATATATTTGTTCTGAACTGTTTTTTTAAGGGTTTTATGTGCACTTGTTGTAAGCCGCCCAGAGTCCTTTGGGAGATGGGCAGCATACATACAAGACTAAATAATGCAAGAATGCAGCTGCGAGAGCAATCATGGGCTTCCCTAAATATGCCCATGTTTTACCAACACTCCGCAGTCTGCATTGGTTGCCGATCAGTTTCCGGTCACAATTCAAAGTTTTGGTTATGACCTATAAAGCCCTTCATGGCACCAGACCAGATTATCTCCGGGACCGCCTTCTGCCGCACGAATCCCAGTGACCAGTTAGGTCCCACAGAGTGGGCCTTCTCCGGGTCCCGTCAACTAAACAATGTCGTTTGGCCGGACCCAGGGGAAGAGCCTTCTCTGTGGCGGTCCCGGCCCTCTGGAACCAACTCCCCCCAGAGATTAGAATAGCCCCCACCCTTCTTGCCTTTCGTAAGCTCCTTAAAACCCACCTCTGTCGTCAGGCATGGGGGAACTGAGATATTCTTTCCCCTTAGGCTTTTACAATTTATGCATGGTATGTTTGTATGTATGATTGGTTTTTATAATAAGGATTTTTAGCTGTTTTAGTATTGGATTGTCGCATGTTGTTTTTACCAGTGTTGTTAGCCGCCCTGAGTCTAGGGAGAGGGGCGGCATACAAATCCAATAAATGAATGAATGAATGAATGAATGAATAAATAAATAAATAAATAAATAAATAAATAAATATTTTCTCTGAAGAACTTCAGCTTGAATATGTAAGTCTATGAGGATTTATTTATTGATGGATGGATGGATTGATTGAACTTTAATGCTGCCCTTCTCTGAGGACTCAGGACAGCGTACAACATATAATAAATAATATACAATATCTTAGATCCAATGAAATAGATTTAAAAGTCTAAACCCCCCCAAAAAAACCATTAAAAAAATCAGTCATTCCATCCGCTCAACATTCTCTCAACACGTTCATTGGCCAGGGCGCAAGAATTTAATGGCCCCAAGCCTAGCAGCATAAATGAGTCTTAAGACTCTTTCAGAAGGCGAGGAGGGTGGGGGCAGTACGAATCTCTGGTTGGAGCTGATTCCAGAGGGCCGGGGCCCCCACAGAGAAGGCTCTCCCCCTAGGTCCCGCCAAGTGACATTGTCTAGTTGACGGAACCTGGAGAAGGCCAACTTTGTAGAACCTGACTGGTCACTGGGATTCATGTGGCAGAAGGCGGTCCCGCCAGACAATAAATGTAATCTGTATGTTTTATCCATTTGTGTGGAGTTTATATGACTAAGAAAAGCACTAGGTTTGGACCAGAACAGCCACCATAAATGAATGCCAAGTATCTGAATTTTAATCACATAGCCATGGGGATGCTGTAAAGATTATAAGTGTGAAAAACTGTCATGTCACTTTTTTCAGTGCTGTTGTTACATGGAAGAGTCACTAAACAAACTGTTGTAAGTTGAGAACTACCACTACTTATTTTGCCCTTGTATCACAAAAAGAAAATTCACTCTTATCAGATTTGAGTATTTGCTTTACAAGTTAATGGAACTTTTAGTTATTGTTTGGTACATTTGATATCAGTGATGGCAAACCAGCCAATATAGAGAATTTCAAGAACTCAATTCTATAGAGAATTCCAATGTAACTATTATTATTATTATTATTATTATTATTATTATTATTATAATTATTATTTATTAGATTTGTATGCCACCCCTCTCCAAAGACTCGGGGTGGCTCACAACAGTAATAAGAAACAGTGTAACAATGGGACAAATCTAATAATAAATATATATATATAAACCTCAACAATTAAAAACCATACAGCGCATACATACCAAACATGAAATATAAAAAGCCTGGGGGAGACGTCTTAGTTTCCCCATGCCTTGCAATACAGGTGGGTCTTGAGTAACTTGCGAAAGACAAGGAGGGTGGGGGCAGTTTTAATCTCCGGGGGGAGTTGGTTCCAGAGGGCCGGGGCCACCACAGAAAAGGCTTTTCCCCTGGGCCCTGCCAAACTACCTTGAATTGACCCAACTATACCGCCAGGCATGTGGGATTTGAGACATCTTTCCCCCAGGCTCCTTATAATTTATGTTTGGTATGTATGTGTTGTCTGGTTTTAATATGATAGGGTTTTAGTTATTTCTTTTAATATTAGATTTGTGCCACTATAATATTGTTTTTATCATTGTTGTGAGCCGCCCCGAGTCTTCGGAGAGGGGTGGCATACAAATCTAATTACAGTGATACCTCGTCTTACAAACGCCTCGTCATACAAACTTTTCGAGATACAAACCCGGGGTTAAAGATTTTTTTGCCTCTTCTTACAAACTATTTTCACCTTACAAACCCACCGCTGCTGCTGGGATGCCTGGAGGTGGGGTTTCCCAGCGAGGGGAGCCTCAGTGAAATCGCAGCATCATAAAAACACAGAGGTCCAGAGATGGAGTTTCGAGGGCTTCGGTGTTTTTGCGATGCTGCGATTTCACTGATGCTCCCTTCGCTGGGAAACCCCACCTCCAGACTTTGGTTGCCAGCGAAGCGCCCGTTTTTGCGATGCTGGGATTCCCCTGTTGGGATTCCTCTGCAGCATTGTAAAAACACAGAAGTCCGGAGGTGGGATTTTCCATGGAGGGGAGCCTCAGGGGAATCCCAGCAGCGCAAAAACGGGCACTTCGGCTGGCAAAAGGGGTGAATTTTGGGCTTGCACGCATTAATCGCTTTTCCATTGATTCCTATGGGAAACATTGTTTCGTCTTACAAACTTTTCACCTTAAGAACCTCGTCCCGGAACCAATTAAGTTTGTAAGACAAGGTATCACTGTAATTGAATTGAATTGAATTGAATTGAATTGGAAGTTCTAAAAGTTTTAAGAAATGCTGCTATTCATAACCCAATTTCTTGGAAGGGAAAAAGGGACACCCTTTCCAAATCAGCTAATCTTGCCTCTTGCCCCATGACATACTTATTTTCTGTGATAGTTTTATTTTTAATAGAAGTGTCTGGCTTCTTTCAATTGTCAGTTGGTGGAAAGAAAGAAATTGCCGTCCAAGGGAAATGATTCATTTGTGGAACTGTTAAACGTCTTCTCCAAAGTTTGGCTCTTTATTTTTTAGTTCTGCTGTATGTGAGGAAAGAAGCGGATGAAGTATTTGATGCTTTGATGTTAAAATCTCCCACAGTAAAAGGGCTTATGGATGCGGTAAGTATTTGTCACCTCATCTCTCATATTATTGTATTAAAGCAACAAACATTGATTTGGTTTTTGGGGTAATTGTAGAAGATATATATATATATAAGATATATAATTGTAGAAGATATATATATTGAAGGAACGTCACAGCTCCTCTTTGCCTCTAGGCCCAACCTAGAGTTGGGCCTACAGGCAAAAAGGAGCTGTGACGTTCCTTCAATATACCAGGGTGATCCGACATAAAAAAACATATAGCCCCTCCCTGGTACAGAGCTGGAGGGATCAGGCCTGGTGGCTCAATTGTTAATTCTCTGCCTTACAAGGTAGAAGCTGCCAGATCGAATCCCAGTAAGGAAGGATGTTGGCTAGCTGATGAGGCCAGAACAAGGCCGAAATGGTACCATCCTAGTCTCCCTTAATTTTAAAAATTTCAGCTAAAAACATTTGATACATACAGAATATAGTTGTCGGCTATGAATATATTAGCTGCCTTGAAATGGTCCTGGGTTGGGCCTAGAGGCAAAAAGGAGCTGTGACGTTTCTTCAATATACCAGGGTGATCCGACATAAAAAAACATATAAATATATGTATAATATTTACACAAACTTAAAAAAGACTAAACATTTATTCAACACCAACCAAAATGCCACAGAAAAATGACATTAATGAGAAAAATATTTATTGTATACATAAATTGAACATGTGTAGAGAAAAGAGTTGTTTATTGCAATTATCCTTGACAACCGATATCTCTTTCCAAGAAGCTGTTCCAGATTGAACAAGAGCTTGAAGTAGTCTCATCTTTTTGATTAGAGTGACTTTTTTATTTTTGTCTCCGAACCTTGAAAAAAATCATCCATAACAGTGATTCTCTGGAAAAAGTGTAAAATATTCTTCCCTAATCCCTAAAAATACCAGTCTGACCGGACTAAACTTATACCTTAAATTGGATCTGAAACTTTTAATGTTTCTAATCTCAATATTGTTACAAAAGCAATTTGTCTTCTCATTAGTTTGTTGTTCATCTCTGTTTTTCTTGATTTCCAAGTCTGTGTGAAGTAAGTCTGTGGTAACTGCCTCCTTTTAAAAAGCTTTCTGTAACTTTCTTGCATTCCAAAATTGAAAAAGTGAACCAAAGTGGATGGTGACAAATATATTCTTGACTGCATACGATGAGAAAGGATGATATAAATGTGAAATTGTTTTGCTGAGAAAGACTATAGAGCAGACTGGTTGATTATTTGTATACTGCCTACTCAGGCAACTCTTTCATGGCCTATCTCAGTAGCTTAAAACAGTGTTTCCCAACCTTGGCAACTTGAAGCTATCTGGACTTCAACTCCCAGAATTCCCCAGCCAGCATTCGCTGGCTGGGGAATTCTGGGAGTTGAAGTCCAAATAGCTTCAAGTTGCCAAGGTTGGGAAACACTGGCTTAAAACATCCATAAAATCAATTGTAAGTATTAATTTTTTTATTTAAAAAATGCTGCTATGTTCATTAAAACTCACAAAAATCCCCAACTGGTTTCTTAAAGGATAAAAACCAACATTTTATTTAACCCCCCAACAGTAAAACTCTTCTGATTTATTTATTTATATAATTGGATTTGTATGCCACCCCTCTCCATGTAAATGGACTTCCCATCCTCCCATCCCGCCCTTTCCCCTCCGCCCAATCTCTCTAGGATGGGTAGCCACCGAATTTCCTGGCCATAAGAACATAAGAACATGCTGAATCAGGCCAAAGCCCATCAAGTCCAGCATTCTGTGTCACACAGTGGCCCACCAATTGTCCATGGGGATCTTGAGCAGAAGGAGAAGGCAAGACCCTCCCTTTCCCTTGACCTCCAACAAATGGTACCCAAGGGAAACCTGCCTGCCTCAACCAACATAGAGGCCGGCACTTGGACATCTGTTTCAATAACAAGAACAGAACAGTTTTTTTCCAAATGCCATCACTCTACTAAACAAATAATTCATTCAACACTGTCAGACTTTCTACTAAATCTGCACTTCTATTCTACTAGTTTTTCTCATCATTCCTTTCACCCATTTCCTCCCATGTTGACTGTATGACTGTAACTTGTTGCTTATATCCTAAGATTTTTATTAATATTGCTTCTTCATTGCTTATTTGACCCCTATGACAATCATTAAGTGTCGTACCACATGATTCTTGACAAATGTATCTTTTTCTTTTATGTATGCTGAGAGCATATGCACCAAGACAAATTCCTTGTGTGTCCAATCACACTTGGCCAATAAAATTCTATTCTATTCTATTCTATTCTATAACCACCAATACACTTGGCATCCATAAATCTTCCTACCTTGAAGCTATCCAGGCGGACAGCTGTCACGACCTCTTCTGGAAGTGAATTTCATAAACCAATGATCCTTTGGGTGAAGAAATATTTCCCTTTATTTGTCCTCACTTTCTTACCTATGCGCTTTAGGGAGTGCCCCCTAGTCCTAGTATTGTATGATAGAGAAGAGATTTTTTTCTCTAACCACCTTTTTTATCCCATTCATGATTTTATACAGTTCGATCAAGTCACTTCTTAAACGCCATCTTTCAAGGCTGAAGGCGTTGCAACCTGGTTTCATAAGGGAGGTGCTCCATTTCCTTGATCATTCTTGTTGCCCTTTTTTGCACCTTTTCCAAATCATTTTGAGTGGTGGATTCTCCTAGAAAAGGCAATCCTGGGTAGCAAGAGCCTACGCTACAGGTCTTCAAACTTGGCAACTTTAAGACTTGTGAACTTCAATTCCCAGAATTCCTAGAGTGGAAATGAGTAAATAGATCACATTCACTGATGCCTCTTGCTAAATGGGTTTGCTTGCCATAAAGGGTAGAATTTAGAATGCAGAAATATTTTAACCTGTGTACAGTGGTACCTCATCATATGAACTTAATTGGTTCCAGGAGGAGGTTCATAAGGTGAAAAGTTCGTAAGATGAAACAATGTTTCCCATAGGAATCAATGTAAAAGCAAATAATGCGTGCAAATCCTTCAGGAAAATCCCAAACTTTAGAAGGGAGGCGAACAGAGGGCAGGGAGGAGCAGCTAAAGGGGGCGGGTGGAAGAAGCAAGGCTAGGCTAAAGGGTGAGTGGGAAGGAAGGAAGGCAAGGGGGGCGCCCCTCCCTTTTCTTTTTTCAAAAGACACCCTTTCAGTTCCTTTGCAAGCATGCAAAATCTTTACTCCTCCAAGCTGCCCCTCCCTTTTCTTTCTTAAAAAGACACCGTTTCAGTGCTTTTGCAAGCATGCAAAATCTTTACTCCTCCAAGCTGCCCCTCCCTTTTCTTTCTTCAAAAAAGGGGGGGGAAAGAAACCCTTTCATCCCAGCAGCAGCTGCTTGGGTTCGTAAGGTGAAAATAGTTCGGAAGAAGAGGCAAAAAAATCTTAAACACCGGGTTCGTATCTTGAAAAGTTCCTTAGAAGAGGTGTTCGTAAGATGAGGTACCACTGTACTTTTGAAATGTTATGTTGCATTGCAATGCAATTACAAACGTGCTACAAATATGTTACAAATCTTTGCAACAGTGCCATTTTGATGACCTTCATATTTCACTTCCCATAAGGGAAGGAAACCTTTCATATGTTATACTTTGAGAAGGCGACATAAACTGTTTTTCTCCCTTAAAATTGCATACTCATATACATAGATTCATGCCCACTTAAGTTGGGAAGTTCTTGGCACTTTAAGCTTAGCTATGTTTCCAGGACTACAGCCCACCTTAATTGCAAAGCAAAAGCTCTATTGTTTACAACTTGCACATTTCTCCCATTTTTCAAATTTTGATCTATGGGCTCACCCAAACTTTCCATACTTGACAGTGTTTTCTTATATGTATTATTCACATCATTTTTCTTCCTTTTATAATAGCACGCCAGAAGAATGGGCAGTAAATCTTCTCATTCTGTTTTTAGCCAAGGACAAGGAAACAATATGGCACCCTTGCAAACCAATTGTTATAACAGGAGCTCTCACAGGTAGCCATTGTATTGTCAACAGCTCAGAAGAAGCAAGAACAAGGTTGCTTAACATAACATTCAGACCTTGGGGAATAAAATTTTTGAATAAGTTGAAAAGAACAATAATGCAATGCACCATCAAATGAGAGGCAGTGTTCAGTTTTGGGGTGTGGACAGAACTTTAATGTTATCAGCAAATTGCAAATAGATTTCCATTTGAATTACTTTGTCCCATTTCTCTTTATAAAACCTTCATGACGAAAATCAGAGGGACCTACACAAGAGGACTATATAAAGGGAAATATATATATACTCAGAATAAAGCATGTACAGTGGTACTTCTACTTATGAACTTAATTTGTTCCGTGACCAGGTTCTTAAGTAGAAAAGTTTGTAAGAAGAAGCAATTTTCCCCATAGGAATCAATGTAAAAGCAAATAATGTGTGTGATTGGGGAAACTACAGGGAGGGTGGAGTCCTTGTTTCCTTCCAGGAGATTCCTAGAGAGGCCCCTCGGAGGCTTCTCCCCACTTTTTCCGGTTACAGTTTCGGAGGCTCGGGTTTGTAAGTGGGAAATGGTTCACGAGAAGAGGCAAAAAAATCTTGAACATCCGGTTCGTATCTGGATAAGTTCATAAGAAGAGGCGTTCATAGGTAGCGGTACCACTGTATATGCACCTATATCAGTGGTAGGTTGCTGCCGGTTCAGACCAGTTTCGGTAGCGGAAAATTGCCGCTGCTTGCCTAACCAGCAGCAATGACCATCTGGCCACGCCCCCGAACCAGTCCTCTGGTTGCCGGTCCTTGAAAGCACCTATCAAAGAACCCTTTGCATATGTGCAAAGGCTTCTGCGCATGTACAGAGGGTAATTTCCCCAACATGACTTCCGACACGATGCAAACTGGCAAGGAAGGTAAATGTATCCCACCCCTGACCTTCACACTAAATAGAATATTTGTTAACTACTGTATACCATATTTTTTTGGCATATAAGATGCACCTTTCTCCTCCTTAAAAGAGGCTGAAATTTTGGGTGCGTCTTATATTTCGGATGTAGCTTTTTTCTTCAGCCCTAACTAGGTGCTAATGATGTTCCCGGTTTCCTACTCCTTCCGAAGAAGGTTTTTTTCCAGCCCTACGTCTTTGCAGACTTATTTCCATTCCTACTCCCCCTGAAAAAGGTTTTTCCAGCCCTAACGCAGTGCTAACGATCTTCTTGGCTTGCAGCATTCATTTTCATTCCTACTCCCTCTGAAACAGTTTTTCCAGCCCTAAGTCTTTGCAGGCTTGTTTTTCATTCCTGCTCCCTCTGAAAAAAAGTTTTTTCAGCCCAAACAGGGGATAAAATAATATGCTGAAGCTGAACAGACTAAGGATGTGAGCCAGATGAATATCTGGTAGGTAGATTTTTCTCCCCTATTTTCCTCCCCCCCCAAAGTAAGGTTTATCCTCTGTCCTGGTGCTCCTTGACCTCTCAGCGGCTTTCGATACCATCGACCATGGTATCCTTCTGCACCGGCTGGAGGGGTTGGGAGTGGGAGGCACTGTTCTTCAGTGGTTCTCCTCCTACCTCTCCGGTCGGTCGCAGTCGGTGTTAGTGGGGGGTCAGAGGTCGACCTCTAGATTTCTCCCTTGTGGGGTGCCTCAGGGGTCGGTCCTCTCCCCCCTGCTATTTAATATCTACATGAAACCGCTGGGTGAGATCATCCAAGGGCATGGGGTGAGGTATCATCAATACGCCGATGATACCCAGTTGTACATCTCCACCCCATGTCCAGTCAACGAAGCGGTGGAAGTGATGTGCCGGTGCCTGGAGGCTGTTGAGGCCTGGATGGGTGTCAACAAACTCAAACTCAACCCGGATAAGACGGAGTGGCTGTGGGTTTTGCCTCCCAAGGACAATTCTATCTGTCCGTCCATTACCCTGGGGGGGAATTATTGACCCCCTCAGAGAGGGTCCGCAACTTGGGCGTCCTCCTCGATCCACAGCTCACATTAGAGAAACACCTTTCAGCTGTGGCGAGGGGGGCGTTTGCCCAGGTTCGCCTGGTGCGCCAGTTGCGGCCCTATTTGGACCGGGAGTCATTGCTCACAGTCACTCATGCCCTCATCACCTCGAGGCCCGACTACTGTAACGTTCTCTACATGGGGCTACCTTTGAAAAGTGTTTGGAAACTTCAGATCGTGCAGAATGCAGCTGCGAGAGCAATTATGGGCGTCTCTAAGTATGCCCATATCACTCCAACACTCCGCAGTCTGCATTGGTTGCCGATCAGTTTCCGGTCACAATTCAAAGTGTTGGTTATGACCTATAAAGCCCTTCATGGCACCGGACCAGAATATCTTCGGGACCGCCTCCTGCCGCACGAATCCCAGCGACCGGTTAGGTCCCACAGAGTCGGCCTTCTCCGGGTCCCGTCAACCAAACAATGCCGTCTGGCGGGACCCAGGGGAAGAGCCTTCTCTGTGGGGGCCCCGACCCTCTGGAACCAGCTCCCCCCTGAGATTAGGATTGCCCCCACCCTCCCTGCCTTTTGTAAACTCCTTAAGACCCACCTCTGCCGTCAGGCATGGGGGAACTAAACATCTCCCCCTTGCCCATGTTGTTTTGCCATTGATTGATTGACTGTGTGTCTGTTTTTATATACATTGGGATTGTTTTATGAATTTATTAATTTTAAACTGTAATTAGATTGGTGGGCATTGGATTTGTTATTATGTACTGTTTTTTATTATTGTTGTGAGCCGCCCCGAGTTTGCGGAGAGGGGCGGCATATAAATCCAATAAATCTAATCTAATCTAATCTACTCCAAAAAATATGGTGGTTCAGAAAAGCTATTCTGGAAATTGGTTGCTCAGGGCTATTATTAAGAATCTAACCAGTCATCATTGACATCTAGAAATTGCTAGTAAGTGATTAAAAACAGTGACTCAGATCCCTGGCCTGCAATAATTTTGCCACCATATCCATAATGATCAAAACAACAGCTATTGAATCTGCTTGCTGCCGGTGCCAACTGAATTTTTTTGGGGGATTATCCTTTTTATGTCAAAATTCTTCCTGCTTTTGCTGGTGAGGCAGCGCTGCTGTTTCTATCTTTATGGAGAGCAAGACAACGTCCCCTAACATTGCTTAAGAACAGGGATGTCAAACTCTATTTCATTGAGATAACTGAGATAACTTCCCCAGGCCTATATTGTTTATGTATGGTATGTTGTGTGTATGTTTTTTAAATTATGGGTTTTTAGTTTTAATTATTAGATTTGTATTGTATATTGTTTTTCTATTACTGCTGTGAGCCGCCCTGAGTCTACGGAGAGGGGCGGCATACAAATTAAATGAATGAATGAGTGAGTGAGTGGGTGGGTGGGTGGGTGGGTGGGTAGGAAGGTAGATAGATAGATAGATAGATAGATAGATAGATAGATAGATAGATAGATAGATAGATAGATAGATAGATAGATAGATAGATAGATAGAGGGACTATATCAGGGTTGTGTTTGACTTCGGGGGATGCAGCCATGGTGAGTGTGACCAGGTCAAGGTCACTTGTGTCAGGTAGACAGGGGTTCCTACCTTTCGCCGCTAGCGGAGCGCCCCGGGCATGCGCATCCTTACGTGAGATTTGGCTTCTGCAATGCACTGGAAGCTGAATCTCACGTGAGGAGGCGCATGTGTGCGAGATTTCAGTGACTTTCACCAAAATGTTTGCTTCCACGCATGCACAAAAGCAAAAA
Source organism: Erythrolamprus reginae (assembly GCF_031021105.1). Classification (NCBI taxonomy): domain Eukaryota; kingdom Metazoa; phylum Chordata; class Lepidosauria; order Squamata; family Dipsadidae; genus Erythrolamprus; species Erythrolamprus reginae. Next base: position 230,155,123 of record NC_091952.1, read on the forward strand.
ACCACCAAAATAGGGGAAATCTTGCGCGCAAGAGCAACAACGCATGAGATTTCACTTCCAGCGGATGTGCAGAAGCCAGATCTCGCGTGGGTGCGTGCATGCACCTGTCACAACAGAGATGTGTGCGCATCTCCCTTTCCGCTAACAGATCGCCGATCCCACCCGTTTTGTCTGCAACCCACTACTAGTGTCGGGGATGCCTATGGTGGCCCAAGGACTCTGCCAGTGAAAACAGACTCCCAAGCTCCGTTTTGTGTTGCGACGAACTCCTACAACCCTCTACCAGTGAAAACAGAACTAGGGAGGGCTGCCTGCGGCCCAGTCCTTCGCTGTTTGCAGGGCAGCCTCGTGGGCCAGACCTTGTTGTGGTTGGTTCTGGCCCAGCTCCTGCCCCTGGCAATGTGGAGGTGGAGGCAGGGGAAACGTCAACATGTGCTAGGCCTGTTTTGTTGCCGGCAGAGTCAGGGAGTACAGTTTCCTCGGACGAAGAAGAAGGTGGGGGTGACTTGGAAGAGGGGGGCTTGGCGCACAGCCCAGGAAGCCAATCTCCATTATCTTCAGTCGATTCGGATGACGAAGTGTTAGACCCACGCAAGCGCAGACTTATGCATCGGAGAGACCAATTGAGGAAATATTACAGGAGATAAGAGAGGCCACCTGTGTTTGGGTGGGGCTCCAGTAATTAGAGCTGCTGCTATAAATAGCAGCGTGCTAGTTTGGCCGTTGTGGAAGATTATCTGATCGCAGTTCTTCAGGATCGTGCCTCGCTGTTTCTGAACTTTGTTTGTGGATTTTTCACACCTTTGACACCAAAGCAGAGTAAAGTGTGTGTGTGTGTTTCACTTCCTGGGAAGAAGGAGGGCTGTGACGTTTCTTCACAGCTACTAGCTAAGTACTTAAGGACTGATTAAGGGACTTGTACAGCCTACAAGGTTGTTTTGGGAAGAGTGCTCTTTGCAATACAAAAAGGGTGCTTTGTCTCTTTTGAATTTTGTGATAAAGGACATTGTTTTGAATTTTCAAACGTGTGTGTCTGAAATTTGTACCCGTGAATTTTCAGGAGGCTTCTACCAGAGAGCCCGGCAGAACAGACCTAAACACCCCAGAGGCTGGATCTGGCCCCCGGACCTTGAGTTTAATACTCCTGCTTAAGAACTTTTCTCTGTTGCCATTTTTCTTTGGCTTGACTCCGAGTCATAAGGGAAGGTGTGAACTCTTAAATTAATTTTCAAGTTGCCTTTTTGCTCAGAATAGACCCCAAAGTTGAATTACAAATAAAAATTAAGACATAATGAGAGCATATGAGTGCAAAATGAGAGCGTATGAATAGAATAGAATAGAATAGAATAGAATAGAATACTTTATTGGCCAAGTGTTATTGGACAAACAAGGAATTTGTCTTTGGTGCATAGCTCTCATTATACAGAAAAGAAAATATACCTTTGTCAAGAATCATGAGGTACAACACTTAATGATTGTCATAGAGTACAAATAAGCAAACAGAAATCTATCAATATTAATATAAATCATAAGGATACAAGCAACAAGTTACAGTCATACAGCCATAAGTGGGAGGAGATGGTTGATAGGAATTATGAGAAGACTAATAGTAATAGTAATGCAGCCTTAGTGAATAGTTTGACAGTGGTGAGGGAGTTATTTGTTTAGCAGAGTGATGGTGTTTGGGGAAAAAAATAT